>NC_064628.1:17842639-18145669 GCF_023864275.1 Schistocerca cancellata | reverse complement strand
GGTAAGATTGTCAGTGCAAATACAAAAATTAGTATGAACGAATGTGATTAAATTGGCTAAATATTTTGTCAAATAATGATTAGTAAATCTAGAGAACTACATTTACTGTCTCCCATCGCATTGAGGAATTGCTCTTCCTGGAAGGGCAAATAGGGTCTTAAATTGGTAGGGACTGCTTAAGACTGGAACACGCAAACAGACTGTATTGGATACTGAGTGTAGGAGCTACTTAGAAATTAAAAGATAAGCGAAAGGGATAGGATAAGAAGGCAGACAGTTTCAAATCGTATTTTTTCATATTTATCGTCCTCCATCCTAAGGAGTGGAGAGCGCTGTTTCAGGTATGGCTCATTAAAGAATATCGGTTTCGTTTGGAAAATGTCAGGCGGGTTGGTGGTGGACATAGAGGACTCCAGCTGGGAATACACAAGAGAAATTAATAGTTACAGCTTTTCCTTGCAATCAAGGAAAGTTCCTGAAAATTCTGTTGGGAAGTGGAGGCCTGAAACGGTTTTTAATATACACTGCCAAAAATCAGTACAGCTGGAAAGAGACATCGATTTTGATCCAATGACTGCATATGCCACCTGGGTGATAGTAAATATACTCATAATGGTTTCAACGTCGTCCGCCAACGGACAGCATAGTGGCTTAGCTACCAGAGCGCCATCTGTGTGTACCCTTTAATACGGGATACTCACAGCCTGAAGGCTCAGTGTTGTGCAAAAGTGTGAAGTAAGCAGGCAACAACACCACAGAGACGCACTCGTGCTTCCTACAGCCAACTGAGCGAATTTGAAGAGAGACAAATTGTGGCCTTCCGAGTCGTAGGATGCTCCTTTCGGAGAATTACCACACAAGTTGGACCTGCTGTGTCTGTTGTGCAACAATGCTGGTATCAGTGGTCAGGTGCACATTCTCACAGCCGTAGGCGAGGCCCTGGACGTCCGAGGCAACCAGGATCGTCGTACTGTAAGGGCAGCCGTGGCAGAGCACACAGTAGAGGGGGGGCCTGTGAGCCCAGACAAGTCAACACGAACTGTTGCGAACAGGTTGCTAACAGGGGATTTCCGGCACCCACACTTCTGGTGCATCGTCCACTCGTGCCACAGCACACGGAAGATGAAATGGCGGGCTGTGGTCACCAGCGATGAAAGATTCTATCTGCACCCAAGTGATGGTCGGTTGCACGTACGTCGTGGATCTGATGAGCGCTGTCTCATAGAGTCACCCAAGACACGCTGCATGCCCCCCCCCCCTTTCCCCCAACCCCCAGGCCTTATGGTCGGGGTTATGATGAGGTAAAACTATCGTTCACCTTTTGTCATTCTGGAGGGGACACTAATCTCCCTCCTCTCGGTACTTGCAGAATGTTGTTGGCCCCTTTCTTTTGCCTCTTTCTTGCAGCAAGAAGGTGATGCATTGCTCCAACAGGAAAATGTTTGCCCACATACAGCCCATGCAACTCAACGTTATTTGCAAGATATGCAGCAAGTTCCTTGGCCATCACGATCTCCGGATTTGTCTCTAGTCTAGAACGTTTGAGATATGATGGGACGAGAAGTGACTCGTGAAACTCATCAACCGGCAACTCTCACAGAACTACGGGAATTGTTCCAGTAAGCGTCGTATAATACACACAACAAAAGAAGTTTTGTATCACCCCCGTTCAAAACTCTTGAAGATAGACGTTGATTGTGGATATTGTATCAGAGACACACTTCCTTTGACTATTCAGAGATATCATTAAACCCACCCAAAGATCTAAACAACCTTGCATGAGCAGCGCCTATCAGACGGAGGGGTTCAGAAGCCGATCAGTTCCGGTCATTCCACCAGAAAGCCGGTACACAGCACATGTTGTCTGTAGTTAAACAATGCCTAGACGGTCAATACCGCGGTTCGATCGCGTCCACATTGTTACTTTGTGCCAGGAAGGGCTCTCAACAGGTGAAGTGTCCTGGCGTCTCGGAGTGAACCAAACCGATGTTGTTCGGACAGGGAGGAGATACAGAGAGACAGGAACTGTCGGTGATATGCCTCGCTCAGGCCACCCAAGGGCTGCTACTGCAGTGGAAGACGGCTAGCTACGGATTATTGCTCGGAGGAACCCCATGTTGAATCATGCTTGTTGTGCAGCCACAGGCCATCCTGTTACTACTCAACTGTCCGCAATAGGCTGCATGATGAGCAAATTCACTCCCGACGTCCATGGCGAGCTCCATCTTTGCAACCGCGACACCATGCAGAGCGTTACAGATGGGCCCAACAACATGCCGAATGGACCGCTAAGGATTGGCATCACGTTCTCTTCACCGATGAGTGTCGCACATCTCTCCAACCAGACGGTCGTCGGAGACGTGTTTGGAGGCAACTCGGCCAGGCTGAACGCCTTACACACACATTGTCCAGCGAGTGCAGCAAGGAGGTCATTCCCTGCTGTTTTGGGGTGGCATTATTTGGGGCCGACATACACCCTGGTGGCCATGAAAGGCGCAGTGACGGCTGTACGATACGTGGATGCCATCCTCCGATCGATAGTGCAATCATGTCGGCAGCATATTGGCTAGGCATTCGTCTTCATGGACGACAGTTCGCGCCGCCATCGTGCACATCTTGTGAATGACTTCCTTCAGGGTAACGACACCGCTCGACTAGAGTGGCCAGCATGTTCTCCAGACATGAACCCTATCTGGGATAGATTGTAAAGGGCTGTTTATGGACGACGTGACCCACCAATCACTGTGAGGGATCTACGGCGAATCGCCGTTGAGGAGTGCGAAAATCTGGACCATCAGTGCGTTGATGAACTTCTGGATAGCATGCCACGAAGAATACAGGCATGCATCAATGCCAGAGGTCGTGCTACTGGCTATTAGAGGTACCAGTGTGTACAAAAGTCTGGACCACCACCTCTGAAGGTCTCGCTGTATGGTGGTACAACATGCAATTTGTGGTTTTCATGAGCAATAAAAAGGGCGGAAATGATGTTTATGTTGATCTCTATCGCAACCGAGGTGATGCAAAACTTTTTTTTGATGTGTGTATTTCCCAGGAGCGTATTCTTCATCTGTCCGATCGACTGAATGCCGCAGTCAGCGCCTGCATTTCCAGCTGTGGAGGCTACACGATGTGCGTGCTTCAGCGAGGGTCGGTACCTGGTACCTGCTATTGATCTGTAAATGTTAACATTTCGTGTACCCCATATTCACTGTTGCAACAACAAACACTGAGTAAATTGAAAACTTCTAAAAGGATGTATTAATTTTTTTCTGGTGGTGTGTTCCTGGGACAATACGTGCCAGACAAAAATACGACACAATCCTAATCAGTCGAAAGACTAATGACAAATCACCAAGGAACTTTCTGTGAGAGGAAATGTTAATCAGGTGTAATTTTCGTATAACTATCTAGATGAAAACTGTTCACGTATTCGAAGTTAGCTTTAACAAAGAATGTAGAATCGAGAAGGGGGCATGTAGACTGTTTAAGGAGAACAGCGATTTAAAGTAGCAAAAAATAGCTAATCGAAACAAGTTGTTGTATTCTGATATAGCTCAGATATTGCGATTATACAGTAACACGAGAGCAGTGAAAAATTATCTAAAATAAGCACTGGGGCGAAAATGTTTGGCACGGAAAAAGTGGCCTCATATTTCTGTGCCGAAAGAAAGTTCTCGTGGGAACTAGGACGCTGGAGCGCTTACTTCACCCACCTGTCAGCTCAGTCTGCGGGCGGTCACGATAGTTGGTGGCAATTTGTTTCATTCTATTGCAGCTCGCATATCCTTTCCGATGCAGCTCTAAGACCACGTGCGTCTGTGCAGCATATCCATTTAGGACAAGTGGCGAGTGGCAATAGTTGCTAAGACGGTACACTGCGGTAACTGCGACGAGAAACTTTCGAATCAGATCCGGCCGCGCGTGCATGTCGTGTAGCGGCCTTAGGAGTGGGCGCGGTCGATCCGGCACGAGTGTCTGACAGCTGAGGAGGCGTGGAGGCTCGCCGGGCAGGGCTCGGCAGCTGCGCAGGACTCGCCGCGTCACCAGCAGGTGGCGGCGCCCTCCGAGCCGCTGTGGTTGGCGGACGCTCTGAGTGTTAGAGTTACCGAGGCTGCGGGTCAGGTAGGCAGTGGCTCTAGCCGCGTGGCAAGGAAAACCCACCTGTTGCTTTCAATCACCGAGGGGTAGTCGCCATGGCTGAGTTCAGTGTACATATGAAATCCATACACATCACAAAAATGTATTTACTTAAGTTTGTATTTATGAATGCATGTATTTACGTATGTATGTTTCACATCTCCTCCTAAGCCACCTGACCAACTGCTGTTGTGTACTGCTTCGTAGACAATGATAAGGAGCGGTAGGCTGCAGAGTTGTGCATCAGCTGTCATTACAGAGAATTTGCAAAGGAGGAAAACACGTAAATACAGTAAACAGAAGTCTTACTTGTCTTGTAGCTTTCTTCAACCACTGCAAAGAAACTTTACAATAGAACAAGCAGCAATGAAGTCGAGGTATTAGAAGAAGCAAAATAAAGAGTGTCGTGCAGTGTGAGGCTCCCTCTACTAACGCGTGAGCGAAGTGTGGGAGGGTGGCTGGCAGACAGTTGAGGACTGCAGCTGAGACTGGGCGCACAGCTGCCGCCGGCCTTCCTGAGCCGTGGCGGCCGCGGCTGCTCGCAGTCGGGGCTGCGGGAGGCGTGGCCCTGCGGGCTAGCGTCGTTGGATCCGGTAGGTACCCGGGCGAACGCTGCCGGCGCCTGTCGAAAACATACCTTTCTGACACCGACTGTGTAACGCTGGTGTGGGTGGTATGAATCTGTGATACCGCAGTGTCAACCAAACTTGATTCTCATATCATTCACTATCTGAAAAGAATCACTGTAGGGGTAAGAACCACCCACCTATCAAAGGGGTGGGATTAAAAAAGGCCAGTGTAGCCCACGACGCTAGCATAGCCATACTTTAGTTATCCGGTTTTCGAGAATGAGAGCCTTACAGACTTGCAACAACAAACTTTGCACATAATTTCAAATCTTTTCCAAACTTTTTCTCGCTGGCGACCCGCACAAACTGATGAAAGGAAAAAAGTTTTTCGCTTAGTACATTTTCGCTGTTCATGCAGAGAGATGGAGAGGCGGGGATAAACAGAGAGAGAGAGACTTGGAAACGGATAGAGAAAGGGAAGAGATGGACAGAGAGGGATGAAATGAGGAGGTGGACTAAGAGAGGAAAGGAGAGGAGGTGAACATTAGAGGAGGGGGAGATGAGGAGATGGATACAGGAAGGAAAAAGGAAGAGACGAACAGGGAGAGGAGGAGAAGGAGATGAACAGAGAGAGGGGGGAGAATGAGATGCACAGAGAGAGGGGAAGAGGAAATGACAAAGACAGATGTAACACCACATCTGTATCGATTCCATGTTCTTCTCCGGTTGTCCCACAGTCCATTATTCACTTGCATACAGTGTCGTGCTCCAAGCGAAAATTGACGTACGTTTCTTCCTCAAATTGAGGCCTATGTTGGTCCCTGTAAAGTTTTAATAGCTTGTAAAACTGCAATATATCTGCCTGCATCTTTTCTTCGGTCGTCATGCGTGATTTTGCCTCAAATATGCGAGAATCCCTTCACTTCGTCTTCTTCGTGGCCCACAGTTTTGATGTTACATTTATCGCTGATGTCATCTACACTACTTCTCATCACTTTCATCTTCCTTTGGTTTACTCTCACACTATATTCTGTACTCATTACACTGTTCATTCCATACAACAGGTCCTGTGATCCTTTCTCAGTTTCACCGTGGATTGCAATATGATAAACGAATTCTATCATCGATATCATTTCACTCTGAATGTTAATGACACTATTGAACCTTTCTTTTACTACTGATTTGCTTCTTTGATGTGTAGACTGAACAGTAGGGGCGAAAGACTACATCTGTATGCTATACCACTTTCAGTCCTTGAACTTTGTTCTACGTCTTCTAGTCTTGTTGTTTCCTCTTGGTTCTTGTGCATAATGTATATCATCTGTTTTCCCATATAGCTATTTTTCTTACCATTTAATACACCTTGAATCATTCTACACTTTCGAACCCTTTTTTTATGTCCTCAAATCCAATGAATATGCCTTGATTTTTCTTTATTCTTATCAGTGGCTACGTCAGAACTGCCTGTCAGGTACCTTTACCTTTCCTAGAGGCAATCTAATCGTTATTTATCAGATCCTCAGTTTTGTTCTCTATTCTTCTTAGTGTAATTCTTGTCAGTAATTTTGACGTACGAGCTGTTATGCTGATTTTGCAACAGTTCTAGCAATTATCAGCTGTTGTCTTCGTAATTGCCTGGACAATATTTCTTCGAATCTGATGATATGTCTCCAGTCTCATACATTCCACACACCAACGCCAATAGTGCTTTGGTTGGCACTTCCCACTGTCATTTTAGAAATCACCATTTCTGCCTTATTTAATCACAATTTTCCAAAGCTCTGTTAAATACTAATACTGAATCCCCTACGTCTTCCATATCTGCTCCCATTTCTCCTTCTATCACAGCATCAGAAAAGTTCCCCCTCGTGAAGGCGTTCAGGGTACTTATTTCACCACTCCTATACGTTCAACATTGACATTGCACTTTTCTCCATTTCTCTACAACAGAACTGCGTGCTGTGGTACACATTCTCGCAGTTATCTATATTTTAGAGAACTTCAAACGCATCGAATCTCTCGTTATTGGTTCAGTATCCCACTTTGTTTCCACAGTATTTCTTCCAGGTGATTCTTTTGAAGTTATCACTAGTCTTCATCAATACTACATTGCGATCTCTGTCTGTAACTGCTCCTGGGTACTCCTGGTTTCGGAAACTTTGCGTGTTTACTGAGTTGTACAGTTGTACAGCTGGTGGCAAACATACAGTTCTTAAAATTCCTGACAGCTGTATCAGGTCCCTTCAGTAAATTGTTAATTGACTATGATTTAAACTAGCTGGGATCTTCCAATGTCTACTGGTTTTTTCCACGTATTCCCCTTCTTGTGTGATTTTTTAGCAATGTATTCGCTATTACTAGTTGAAATTTATTGCAGATCTCGAGTAGCCTTCTCCTCTCATTCCTTCTACCAAACCCGTATCCTTCTGGAACTCTATCTTCTATTCCTTTCCTTACTACCCATCCCAAAGCTCAATGACTATTACATTATCGTCTCCCTTAACATACTGAATTAGCCGTTCAATATTTTGAGATACTTTCTGTTGTGACTTGGCAAGACAGCCAAGCCACTATGATTGGTAGCCGAAAAGCACGCGTTTAAGCTCACGCAGGCTGGCGTGAGGTCTGGAAGAGGACAACGTAATTAATATAGCCAATAAGGTACGTTGCTGCTGGAATACTTAACTTTAATTCATAATTGGTGAACATCGGTCTGACGGTAAAGGCATCACAACGTAAATAGCAATTGATAATGGCGCCTTGGTAGGTCGTAGCAAATGACGTAGCTGAAGGCTATGCTAACTATCGTCTCGGCAAATGAGAGCGTAATTTGTCAGTGAACCATCTCTAGCAAAGTCGGCTGTACAACTGGGGCGAGTGCTAGGAAGTGTCTCTAGACCTGCCGTGTGGCGGCGCTCGGTCTGCAATCACTGACAGTTGCGACACGCGGGTCCGTCGTACACTAGCGGACCGCGGCCGATTTAAAGGCTACCACCTAGCAAGTGTGATGTCTGGCGGTGACACCACACTTTCCCTACATCTTCATTTTCTGCTTGTGACGTCGCTATGTGTACCCCAACTGCTGATGATGGCGTTGGTTTGCTGTCGTGTCTGATGATAACAACCGTATCACTGACCTATTCAAAGTAACTCACTCTCTGCTCCACTTGCCTATACATAACGAATCCTACTCCTTTTTACCGTTTTTTGATGCTGTGGATGTTCCCTATATTCATCTGAGCGGAAATTTGTATCCTCTTTCAATTTCACTTACTGTTCTCACTATATCTGGTCTATTCCTTCGCATTTTATATTTTAAGGTTTCTATGTTCCCTGCTACGCCGGCCGAAGTGGCTGAGCAGTTCTAGGCGCTACAGTCTGGAACCGCGCGACCACTTCTGTCGCAGGTTCGAATCCTGCCTCGAGCATGGATGTGTGTGATGTCCTTAGGTTAGTTAGGTTTAAGTAGTTCTAAGTTCTAGGGGACTGATGACCACAGCATTTAAGTCCCATAGTGCTCAGAGCCATTTGAACCATTTTTTTCCCTGCTACGTCCAATATTTTGACATTCGTCGCTCTGACTCGTAGAATGCCATCTTTTTGTTGGTCATTCAATCTTCTTCTCATGATTACCATTCTATTGGCGTAGGATGACTGAAAGACGGAGTTAAGAAAGAAAATGTGAACACAAGGGACGATCTGCCCTTATAAAATAAGTGCAGGACGTTCTCAGAAGAGCTACACGTGATGTTGTCATGAGAATTCGAAAGTTCATTGATTTCAAGGGCAGAATTTTCGAAAATCAACTTCGAACTGAATCATTTGCATTTGCTTAACACCTTCTGTTTATATTTGTTTCAGCTACATTCTTACAGATGTGTTCTGGTGTCTAAAATTAAAGCAACAAAGTGCTATTTTCCCGTCCTGTGTCTAATTCACGATATAATCATACAAAATGTCAACAGATGTCGTTACGATTGTGTTCTGCACGGAAGATGGCATTCCAATCAACGGACAACCACGCCAGCAATGACGTTAGGGCACCTGTCAAGCTGGGTAGTGTTTGCACCTTAGTCCCACTTCCACAGCAGCTGTGTACACAGCCACAGACGGTGCAGTATTGCACAGAGAAGACGCCTACAGACTCTCTGCTGTGGAGGGCCATAGGGTCTAGCACCTGACCTCGCAGCGTCCCCTGGATGTGTTGCATCGGAACAAACGGTGTACAGAAGGTTTCAGCAGAGTGGCCTTTATTGTCTAACACCTGCTGTCTGTTAACGTCTGGCGTGTCTCCACAGAAGGGAACGTCTAGAGTAGAGCCGTCAAAACGCCACGTGGACTGTCGAACGTCGGGCCAGTTTTCTATTCACAGATGAGTCCCGATATGGCCTGGAGAGTGATTCTTCACGGATTGCTTCTGGAGGGCACATGGAACACGATGTAGGGACCCATACATTGTGGAAAGAGATCGATATCGAGGAGGGTCCCTGATGGTGTGGGCGGGGATTATATTTTCAACTCGAACACTTTTTCACGAAATTCTACGGGTGAATCAGCAAGATTTAAGTGCTGTCACGTACCGCGAGGAGATCTGGGGATCCCATGCGCCGTTGTTTCGAGATGCTGCGTGCCCAGACTTCGTGTTGATGGGCGACAGTGCTCGATCTCATAGAGCAAGAGTGGTTGATGTCTGTTTTGGAAGCAGAAGATATTGCGCACATAGAGGGGGCCTACTCACTCTCCCGATTTGAATCCCATACAGAACATCTGGGATGTACTGCGGAGACGCGCTGCATCACGTCAGCATCCATCAACCAGTCTCCAAGACTTGTGAGCAGCTCTGCAGGAAGAATGGGCGTCATTGCCTCAACATGAGATTGATGGCATCAGTCAAAGCGTGTCCCGTAGTTGTCAGCCGTGTTTTGGTGACAGAGGTGGTCACACCCCATACTGAGCACATTAGCCGGTTGTCAGAACGTGTGCGCAAGTCCGTTAACTTGGCGAAACATTAAGAACATCTTTGTCTACCCTTATGGATGTTGTAGTTGACTACGTTCTGTAGTTTTTACTGTGTTCCTACTTTACTAGCAGCTGTTTATAACGTCTTGTGCAAAATAAACGCAACCTTGCAAGATTTCCGTTTGTTGCTTTAATATTAGGTGCCAGTGTATCTCTGAAACTAATGAAAATAGAACATGTAATTTGTGGAATGTTCAGATAACTTACGGGAATACAGCCGTGTGAGGTCGTCGACAGCTGCCTACATTTAGATATTTTGGGGCGCCAAACTGGACCTCCTTTAAAAAATTTGAACTTGAATGATTACTGACTCCTATACGGCCAACAGATTCTTCTCACTGAGACTGCCAGTTTGGCCTTGAAAATGGCAGGGTGCGCTCCTGTCGAAATATCAGCTGTTGTCGATGACGTCACACACCCTTGCATTCCCATAACTTATTTTAACATTGTATACGCCAAGAAAAACTCAGGTATCACATTAAATAAGATGTTTTGTTGGAATTAATCTGTACGTCTATCTCCTAAAATATTTTATTTTCTGTTCCTCCAGAAATACTCTGTATGTGAAGGTTTTGGCGACGAACTATGTCTACATCTACATCAATACTGTGATGGCGAGCACTTTGTCATTTCTCCATTTTTCTGTTCCTGGGGCGAATGGTTGGCGTGAAGAATGATTGTTTATAAGACACTATGAGATCTCTAAACGCCGGCCGGAGTGGCCGACCGCTTCTAGGCGCTTCAGTCTGGAACCGCGCGACCACTACGGTCGCAGATTCGAATCCTGCCTCGGGCATGGATGTGTATGATGTCCTTAGGTTAGTTAGGTTTAAGTAGTTCTAAGTTCTAGGGGACTGATGACCACAGATGTTGAGTCCCATAGTGCACACAGCCATTTGAACCGAGATCTCTAAACTGATTTTACAGTCATGGTGTTAGGGGCAGTTTTTTCCCCCAAAACTGCTTCTTAACCCAATTAATAGCCCACTACACAAATTAAACTATCATAACAGTTGAAATTACTAGCATCAGATTAAAGTATGCATGTAGCTGAAACGAACACCAGTGACTGCGAATCTAATAAGTATTTCTTCATTTCATTCTTATACAGTGAAGGATATGTATAATGGGTTTTCTGTAAGCTGGGTCCACTGGCTGACTGTCGGAACGTAAGGACTGGAGGGGTACAACTGCAATCAAATCATAAAACTGTTCCTTGCTGAAAGGCAGAGTCCCGTCCAGGTACACAGTGAATGGACGCGCGCTGTCAGGGAGGAAGTCCCACAGTCCAATAGGAGCTCCTTAGGCGGCACGGGGCAGCATTCGATATGCTGTAAACTTCCGATGTGTGAAGCAGCTTTCTAAAAAAAATAGAGATTTTCCTGGGGATGGGAAAATACCCACAGAGTGAGAAGTATCTGTTAGACCGAATGAAGCCAGCAATAACTGAAATTCAAATTTTGTAAAGGAGATCCATTTTGGCTCACCAAAATCGTTTTTGTAGCATGGAGGAGAATTCGAGAGTAAGTACGTGCGACTGCTATCATTCACTAGACGTGAAACTACCCTCATAGTGGGAGAGCAATTCTGCTTGCAGTCCCACTCTAAGAGAAGCAAAATTGTTGCAACTGTTATAAATTTTTCATCAGTGGAACTCAAAAGGTCTACAGCGACTGGGTAAGGAGAATCCAGTCCTGGCAGATCCAGGGAGAGTGGATACAACACCATTTTGGATCGCCAGAGGGACAGACGTCACCACCTTAGAACTGCAGAGATAGAGAGAGAGAGAGAGAGAGAGAGAGAGGAATTCGTTCTAGAGCTGTTCATAGATGCTGGGACTGAACGTATAACTTACTATCAGAACAGCATTCCTATGTACCTGAGTTTTAAATAGACGGTAAGCATGAGCCGCACTTGCATACAACGTGATCAGGAGACTGTTAAGTCATTTCTTTCGAGTTCTGCTTTTCTGAATTAATTGATGCAGTCAGCTAGAGCTCAACAAGCTCTTAGGCAAGAGAACTGGTGCTCTTACGTAGTTTTCTGGGTATGTTCTTTAATCTGTTCACTAATTCAGCAGTCATTGGTGGTTTGCATGGGCATAGCTACTTGTATCATTTCATTTCCAATTCCACCCATCTGTGTCACTATATTATGACATATGTGAGGAACTCATTTGAATCTCTATTAACTTTATAATTACTTTTGTTGCCTACTCAATGTTTGGAATCAAGTCTATGCAACTTAGTAACAAACAGGGTTGTCACTGGACAAAGTATATCAACTCTGCAATGTTGCAGTGCCTGTGTTATTCCGTATTAAGATTTCATTTTATTTTGGCTATGCATGCATATCAGAAGGAGGAGGCACTTTGGCGAATACAGACATTATCGAAGACATGAAAAGTGTTCGCAATTAGGACGATCGACAGCCATCAATTGTATAATGAAATGATGACAGTGAAAATTTCTGTCACAGTGGGATTCGAACACGGGCAGCCCGCTCATCGCGAATGGTCGCCTTACCAGCTGGCTACCCGACAGACGCAAACGTCCATATGTAGTCAGCCATGTGTCTAAAACCTGCAGTCGTACATTCATTGCGCATATTCCCGTACAGGTGAGACATTTTGCTTGACAGTCTGAAAGTACATTATCTTTAATGAAGTAACAGATCCAGGCAGTGGACACCAAGTGAAAACTACTCCTTATGTTTCAGATATAGATTGCAATAATAAAATGGGAAGGAACTGTTGATTTGAACTCAGAAGTTGTAGTCTAATTGACATTCTATTTATTCATCTTAAACATGACAACACAACAAAATTATTAAAGAAAGGACACACAAACATTTTTATTTAACAAACGCCTTAGTAACATGGGACCTATGGTGGACACAGTAATATGTTGGGGATCGACACACGACGCTAACCAGAACACTAATTGCTCTACCTAGGTTATGGCACCAAACTGCATCTATATTCTACCATACAAAGAAAAAGAAAAATATGGTTCGAAAGAACAGGGTGTTAACAAATATACATTATAGCCCTACGTCACAGCAGCTGATGCTTTACCCTCCTGCTTGTCAAGGCGGCACACCAGCATGCGTTCGGCGACTGAAGTCAAGGGCGGCGGCAATCTGTTATTAAATGCGCGATCCCGAAAAATGCAAGTATGCGGTCTAGTGTTAGGTTAATTCAGAACGCTGGTATTTCCCCATGAGCCTCTGAAACGCCGATGGATTCCAGTGTGCAAGTGGTCTCGTTCGCTGGTCTGCCAAACCAGTTTGACTCCATGCCATGACTGTGCGTCTCGGAATATGTCACATATTAAACGGCCGACTCAAGACAAATAAGTACACGCACGTGTTACTCATTGTGACCATGATGACACAAGCAGTACCTCTGACGCTTCAGAAGGTGACTGGCACAGGCTCTAAGTCACGCCCTAGTAAAGGACACAAGTCTCGCCGTTTAGGCAGAGACCTGCAGTTCTTTTACTAATGAAGCGGCAGTACAAGAGACTTGTACAAGAGTGATCCTCCTTCCTTTCTCCGCATTTCCTCCTGAGCTCGGTTCCAAAAGCACATTTCTCTTTTTTGACTACCCCAATTTCGCACAAGCCAATCACGAGCTGGAGCCTGGCATTCTAAGCTCAGAGAATGGCCGTTGCACTGTACACCGATTTGACCAATCAGAGACTTTAAAGTTAATTGGCAGAAAATGGAAAAAAGATACAGCTTCGCGGCCTCTTTCCCACACGTTTGCCATGTCTTTTGCTAACAAAATACAGGGTGGAAGCACAGCCCTCCATAAACAGCTTGTTATCTCCCCAGTTGTGTCCATTTCAAAGTTTGCAAAGAAAGGCCATAAACTCGCAAAAAGCCTCATGCTTATACAAACATGTTTTGAAACAGAGTCTGGACGTCTGGACGCCAGTTTCCCTGTCCCACAGAAATTCGCAGAACGTTTACATTTCCTCTGGCGGCTTGCTCCCTAACAAGGGCCCATCCTCTGCTTTATTCCCAGCCTACAATACGCTTTTGCCGACTTCTTGGCACTGGCTCATATACCTGGACGCCAGCCTCCCGTCTGGCGCCAACTTAACGTGTTTTTCATAATGCGACCACGGCACACGGCCGTCTCGAAATGTCTCCTCACCGTTCCCCAGAAAAATGCGCTTTGTCGGCCCACCAATGCCGTGCTTCTACTGTAGTCGTTTAAGTCAGCACCCTGTTCCTTTGAACGCAGGTAGAGCTTACCGTATTTCCTTTCCTAGAGCACACAAACAAGACCGATAACTACTGCCCACCATTTCATCATAATGTATGAAGTTAAATCTTAGTAAAGATCATATTACCTACGAACACGAAGTGGCATAACACCGAATCAGAAATGAGAGTGCCATGCAGTCTCTCACAACCTCTCTGTTCCTCTCAAATTTATTCATGGGGAGTGTCACACTTTAAAACGTTAGTGTGACACGGAACAGAATAAATTGTGACACTTAGTAGAGCCATTATCAAAGAAATGAACACGAATCAATCTCTGTACACCATACAACCCAGTACAGTGTTATACCCTGTCTTAACCAGATTCAGCCAGGGGTCATCCATATCCTCTCTGCTGCATGCCCACAAAAATAAATGAGAAATAAAGTGTGATGGGTGTACCATCGAGTCATATTCTTCAACCCAGATTCAAACAACAATTATTAAACGGTTACAGGGCCATGCTAACATTTATCTGCTCATTCATCCTGAAATTGGGGTCAGACAATCTAATTCCCTAACTTGAATATATTGTTGTGGTCTTGAGGATTCTGCGTCCCTTGGAAAAATTACTACCCCTTCCCAGTTACAAACATCGCTACATTCATTCCTTGACAGACACATTGATTACACACACTCCCTCATTCATCCAAAAAGGATCTATCACTATCTTAAATTTACAGACTTATCTGCGCTTCTTATTTATCTAAAATGTGTAAATCTGACCCTTAACTGTAAAGATATAAGTGGTAACAGAACCAAACAAGATATGATTGTCATAAAACAAGTGAAACTTTGCACCAAATGCCAAAATAATACATGAGTCCATTAACAAAGTTAAACTTGATAATAAAACATAGAGAAAGCATGTGAACGTGTAAGACAGAAACAGTGAGGCACATTTCAGACACACAAAAATAAAAAGAGAAACATACATAAACCAACGATCAGAACAAAATTTCCTGCAACTCCCTTCTCAAATGTCTTTAGGGAGCCCAAAATATTTTTTATAAATTTACCATTGTCACACGAAAACACCGCACTACACATGTCAGATAACAGTTTGGATGTGGCAGCAATGTGGGATGAGTTTGCCAAGGGGGGGGTTACAGTTTTTTTTCTTGGCGTGTACAGTACAGGCAGCCCCGCTGTGTGGCAGGACCTTGTCTCTGGTAGCAATCATAGGTGTCTCATTTACTGACCGTCTTGGATGATGTGGTGGTCGGCAATGCATGGCCGCTGTTGATGAAATCCATGGGAAGACCCGTGCAGCATTTGGACACAGGTTTGAGGTGTATCACTTCCCGCTGTCGCCGTCGATCATGTCTCCAGGAACGTAATACCTTCATTCAGCGGACCTCAAGTGCGTCCTGCTGGGTCTGGTCTCGGGCTTCCATTCATTGGGAGGGTCCCTCAGGACGTTGTAGAGGCACACTCAGTGAAAGTGCTCCATTGTCGCCTGCGCCAGGCCCCTGTTGACAGCTGGAGGCCCGAAGGGGCTCGCCCACTTCAGACCCTTATTCACACAGCCGATGACGTCGTGTGTACCAGCTGCATGCTGGTCGCTAAGCCGGCCACCGCCTGCAGCGTCTGCCCTGCTCGCAGGACCGCCGTGTCGCCTTGACCGTCCAGCGTGAGTGGCGGCCCTTCCGCCCAGCCGCTTCAGTCGATGCCTCCGCTCCGTGGGTCAGCAACCTCTCCAAAACTGCTGACACATCCCCATCAACTCGGCCGCAAATAGTCTGCACAACCCTTACAAGGAGATTCAGTGCTGTATTTATACAAATGTGTTTACAACATAAATACAATGAATTATAAAGAAAGATTACTCCAAGAATAAAAGAATAAAATAGTTAACAATGACTAATATATATTCGTACTCTATTATATAAATAATTTGATATTATTCCAGTGATAATTTTATATGATTATATTCCTGTGTAATCTTAAGTAGTGGTGAGGTGTTGTACTGTATGATAGTGTAGTGTTAATTTCCCATAACCTTTCGTGCATAAAAACTACTAAGCCGAGTTAGACTACACATTCACTTCAGTCATATTTATTCCATCTAAGTCTACTACTTATTCATGCAACCCAATTACTGCTAATGATATACAAATTAATATACTCCCATTCTTGTGTACGTTAAGATGGCACTAGCACTGGTGTGTGGCATGAATCTGAATGAGAACCGGTGTCACCAATCAGCTCGCTGTTCTTTCCTGAAACAACTGCTGCTAAATTCTTCTATCTTCCGTTCTTCTCTCTCTCACAAATTGATCTCTGCCTCGCTCACTCTGCATAAACATTCCGTGCTCTCGAGACATAGTAAAAACTGTCGCCCAAGATCAAACACTCAGGTGCTCGCTAACTTACTCGCGAAAGCCCACACGAATATCATCGCACAATAGTGCGGAAACCACATGCGAAATCCACAAGCGAAAAATCACAGTGAACCACAACCGCATTAGACGCAATAGCTCATCTTTGTAACCACACTGGAATATAATATCCAATTAGCGAGAAATATCGCACCAAAGGCGGCATCCACAGACAAAACACACCACAAATACATCGTGCCACTGGCGATAACAATAAACAGCCCACAGCAAAGACACATTGCACTAGGCACTAGTCACAAAACACAGCGAAACACACAAGAAAGTCAACATGCATTTAGCGTGGAGATTACACGACCATTTTCCGAAATACCTCCAAGAATCTCGCAAACTAATCTCAACGACGGCACTCTCACACACAGTACTATGAATTACATGCCGGATCGTTCAAGGGCGTGTACTGTGACACATACACAATGAAGAGAAGAAATATAATTGTAACTGATCTCTAAGATGTTAAGAGAAGAAGTCTGTCCCCATTACTCGTGCTCTTTTTTGTACTTAAACATATAAAATTCTATTGTTGTTGTGACACCTGATTCTGTCATTCTGTGCAAACTGCTAAACTGCTAAGATAACGTATTACTCACGTGAAATAGGGCACAAATAAACAATGAAGTTTCCATTGTGAAATCGGCACACCTCTACCCTCAACAACTGTAATTGATTCAGCTCGCGGAAGATGAACTGCACATCTATAAACTTGCTACATGTTGCGAAGAAATACTTGTACAGTGAAATTTTAACAATGCCAACTTTTAAACCTAGCAGTGATGGGAGAAGTTTCTGTGCTAATTAGCATGGTGAATCACAAAAGATCTAAAGAAATGATTGTATTTAGTTATAATAATTTTAAAGATAACACTTATGCTACGGTGTTTATGCTCGGCTGTCTCAGACCATTAAACTATTTGTGGCTTGTTCAGAAGGTCAGTGGCGTTGGTTAACATTTCCTCGCGCCCGTCGACCTGGGTTCGGTCCCCGAATCTCAATTTCCTCGATCTGAACTCCATTTCCGTTTCCTCCGTTGTTCAATCGCGCCCATCTTCTGTTGTCATTGAAACCGGATCCATGATTTCGCCATCCGTTGTTTTGTAGTCTGTAGCCTTCATTCCTTCTTCCATTCCAGCCTCTGTTGCGTAGTACATAATTATTGCTGTTCCCATTCCAGTCTCTTCGATGTTCAACTTCATTACTCCCGAAATTCCCCGACCGTGAGTGGTTTCCGTAAGGCGATCCATTTCGCGCATTTCCGTTCCTATTATTGTAATTGTTATATTGTGGACGCGACATAGGGCCTGGGTCGTATCTATCACACTTTCCTCTGTGTTCTCTGATATTCTCTGCTCGGAATGCGCACGCTAATTCGTAAAGTATGTTACGGAAAGTACTGATCTCCACATTACACCTGCCAGCTAGTACTTGCTGAGATGCTGACGGAAGTTTGGTGTAACAATGACGAACGATTTCACTGATAGAGCATGGTACGTCAAGATATTGGGTCATGTGAATCATTCCATCAAGGAACTTGACGAATGATTTCACTGATAGAGCATGGTACGTCAAGATATTGGGTCATGTGAATCATTCCATCAAGGAACTTGACAGGGCTTTTGTAGCCTGAACAGTCGAAATCTTTCCCAACCATCATCTCGTATTTTATGCGCTCTTGCGTCTCCTTAGACCAGGAGATATTTAGGAAGCTGTCCTCGAACTCCTGGTATCTTCTACAGTTGCTGATATTCCGCGCATTTTCTCCGCAACTCACCCTTGCAAGTGCCCGCAAATAAAAAAAATTGCTCTAAGCACTATGGGACAACATCTGAGGTCATCAGTCCCCTAGAACTTAGAACTGCTTAAACCTAACTAATCTAACGACATCACACACATCCATGCCCGAGGCAGCATTCGAACCTGCCACCGTAGCGGTCGCGCGGTTCTAGACTGAAGCGCATAGAACCGCTCGGCCACACTGGCCGGCCCGCAAATAAAGTCCCGCTTGTATTTTAATTTCCAATTTGGAGGTAAAGAAAGGTCAAATTGTGATATCCAAGTCAGTGGATGAGTAATATTGCCGTCATCTCGGAAAATTTGGAATTTTCGGACTTGGGAGGAAGTGTTGAAAATCAAATGGCGTTTCATCGACAACTTCCGTCCTTCGGGAAATAACCGACCTTTGGTTGCCCTCGTTCGACGTCCCCTCATTTGTGCTCCCTCCTCGGCTTCGAGAAAATGCGACGTTCATCTCACTATATCCTCTGCTTTCCGCTAACGGTATACAGTTATCCGTCCCGACAGAATCTGTTTCAGGTGCTGTTGCGTTCGCGCTTGGCCGCATTTGAATTTGTTTCCTTAGCGCCTCCTCGAATTTCTTCTCTTCGCGCATGTTGAGCGCTTCCTGTTGCGCTTTGAACGAAAGGAGAGTACAGACCTCTTCTCACTGGAGTTGCAGTTGTTACCTCCGAACCTGTCCTTAATTTCCGCAGCACAGATTCTAATTTGTCGATGGCCGCTGTCGCATGAAAATCCGAGGCTTCACGTATTTTTGTGTCGAGGCTCCGCGTCATTTTGTCGCATTTCCGCGCTTCCGACCTTCCTGTTCAAATCGATCACCGCCTCTCGTCCTTGCAATGCTATGCGTTTACTCGCTTTCGATGCTTCAGCTGCTACTCGTCTTGCGAAACTTGCAACTGCCTTGGCACTCTCTGCCGTCTTCTTAGCGTCATGTGCAATCTTTAAACATTTTATTGCGTTTGTGTTTACTTTCCGTAGGTCTTCCTGGAGTTTATTTGCCCATGACTTCTGTTGCTGTCGCTTCTGATTTACCTGAGCACCGATATTTTTTATGTCCGTCCTTGTCTCATTTATTTTCTCCTCCATTCCTTTTAGTCCAGCCTCCATTCCCTTTAGTCTATCAAGTTTCTTCTCCATTCCCATTAACAATGCCAGTAGATTGAAGTCCACATCGTTTCCCACCATATCGTGGTCATTCGAATTCATACATGAGTTCTGTGGTGTTGTGTCTGCATCATTTCGTTCTGATACTGTCCTGTATTCCCTGTTCAGATTTCTAACAATCACATCTGCCTCGATATGTTGTGGTACGGTCACATCTTCTACCACACGCGATCTGACATTGTCTGTCCCCTCAAGAAAAGACATATCACATTCGTCTCCCTGATTTCCCTGATGTGTGACCTCGTTTTTGCTAATTCCGTTCAACAGTAACGTCTCCCTACGTTCAAACTGTGCCCTAACTGTTTCATTGTACTCTTCATCCATGATGTATGCTTTATTTTCCCGCTCCCAGTCTACTTGTCTAGCCCTGCTTCTCGTTATCATTCAAATTCTCAAATAACAACAACTTTACTTATTCGTGCAACACATGGACAACCTATTCTCTAACTGACAATATATGCGCATTATAACACAATGACAGTAGTACTTGAAATTCAGAATCAAGAACAACCAAATACGAAGCAAATACAACAGTAAACACAACAAAAGTAATACGACAATGCCGTTAGCAACGACGGGAAATCGGTCGACAAATGACACAGAAATCGCCGACACAAATGCACTATAAATAAAACAAGTAAACACATAAACAACACAATCAGAGCATTAAATATCTACAGCATACTAATGAATCATCTTTATCTTAGTAATGCGTACCTGATCGGCAAGTACACAAACTGACAGCATTACAGAAGTGCCAAGGACCGAGGTCCTGGCAGCGGTTTGCCAAATGAAAGAGGATTAACGTTAATGAAGTAAAAGATCCACACAATGGACACCAAGTGAAAAGCTACTCCTTATGGTTCAAATGGCTCTGAGCACTATGGGACTTAACATCTGTGGTCATCAGTCCCCTAGAACTTAGAACTACTTAAACCTAACTAACCTAAGGACATCACACTCATCCATTCCAGAAGCAGGATTCGAACCTGCGACCGTAGCAGTCGAACGGTTCCGGACTGAGCGCCTAGAACCGCGAGACCACCGCGGCCGGCTACTCCTTATGTTTCAGATCTACACTGCAATAATAAAATGGGAAGGAGCTGTTAATTATAACTCGGGGAGAAGTTGTAATCTAATTGACATTACAAATGCCTTACTAGGCGCTGAGAAATTTATAGCCCTACGTCGCAGCAGCGAATACTTTACCCTCCTGCTGGTCAAGGCGGCACACCACGATGCGTTCAGCGACTGAAGTCATGGACGGCGACAATCTGTAATTAAATGCGCGTTCCCGAAAAATGCAAGTATGCAGTCTAGCATTCAGTTAATTCAGAACGCAGGTACTTTCCTATGAGCCTCTGAAACCCCGATGGATTCCAGTGTACCGGTGGTCTCATTTGCTGGTCTGGCAAACCAATTTGACTCCGTGCCGTGACTGTGCGTGTCGGAGTATGTCAAATGTTTACACGGCCGACTCAAGACAAATAAGTACACGCACATGTCAGTCGTTGTGACCGTGATAATATAATCAGTACCTCTGACAGTTCAGCAGGTGACTGGCACAGGCTCTAAATTGCACACTAGCAAAGGACACAAGTCTCAACATTTAGGTAGAGACCTGCAGTTCTTTTACTAGCAAAGCGCCAGTACAAGAGAGTTGTACAAGAGTGATCCTTCTTCCTTTCTCTGCACTTCCTCCTCAGCTTGGTTCCAAAAGCACATTTCTCGTTTCTGACTACCCCCACTTTTGCACAAGCCAATCATGATCTGGAGCCCGGCATTCTGAGCTCGGAGAATGGTCTTTGCACTGCAAACCGATCTGACCAATCAGAGACTTTAAAGTTAATTGGCAGAAAATGGAAAAAAATGTTCAGGTTCGCCGCCTCTTTCTCATGCATTTGCAATGTCTTTTGCTAACGAAATACAGGGTGGAAGCACAGCCCTCCATAAACAGCTTGTTATCTCCAATGTTGTGTCCATTTCAAAGTTTTGCAAAGAACGACCAAAAACTCGCATAAAGCCTCGTGCTTATACAAACATGTTTTGAAACAGGGTCTGGACGTCTGGACGCCAGTTTCCTTGTCCCACGGAAATTCACAGAACGTTTACATTTCTTTTGGCGGCTTGCTCCCTAACAAGGGCCCATCCTCTGCTTTATTTCCGGCCTACAATGCGCTGTCGGCGACTTCTCGGCGCTGACCCGTATACCTCGACGCCAGCCTCCCGTCCAGCGCCAATTTTATGTGTTTCACACAATGCGACCACGGCACGCGGCCATCTGGAAATGTCTCAGCACCGTTCCCCAGAAAAACACGCTTTGTCGGCCCATCAAAGCTGTGCTTCTACTACAGTTAAGTTGGAACTCTGTTCCTTCGAACGCAGGTAAAACAAACTGTATTTCCTTCCCTAGAGCACGCAAACAATATCATTAACTACTACCTACCATTTCATCATAACGTATGAAGTCAAATCGCAGTAAAGATTGTATTACTTATGAACACAAAGTGGTATAACACTGAATCAGGAGTGCCCTGCAATCTCTCAAGTCGTTTCCCGGGAGTCAGCAGATAAATACAATATTGCAATGCCTGGGTTGTTCCAAATCACATTGCAATGTTCCTTTGGACACACACCGTCAGGTGGCTTGCGGAGTATGGATGTAGATGTAGATGAAATATACGGGAATATATATAAAGGATATACAAGTACAGGTTCTAGACACATGGGTGAGGAGACGTGAAAGTTTGGGGCTGGCCATAGGTCATGCTCGGATAGCCGAAAGGTGAGGTGACTGCTCGTGATAAGCAGGATATTTGGGTTCGCATCCTTGTCAGGCACAAATTTTTATTGTCATCATTCCATTACACTGCTGATGGTTGTCAATATTCGTGACTGAGAATACAATTAATGTATAACTCGACTCTTCTCTTCACTGAGTCTGTCCTAATCTGCACTTCTGATTTTCAACGAGAACGGTTGTTGGTGGTTAAACTGATCTCTTTACTTGCTTCCTAAGTGTGATCTTTATTTTGTAGCTGCTTATCCTCCTGTTAACTGCAAATACGTGAATGAAATACTGTGTCCTTCAGTTTAATTCCATAGTTTAATCAACATTTTTCTTATTGTATCTTTATGAGCTATAATACCAATATTTCATGTATAGTTGGGCCGCCACTGTTTAAATTCAGGTGTTCAATAGTTTCTGTTTCTCTACTTTTTGTTAGTACTGGTATTTCACATGATCTTGTGGGGAATGATCTGACCACTATAAAGGTTACCATTTGAAGATCTTATTAGCATGACGGGGGATGCAGTATATCGGCTGACTTTTCCAGGAACATATGTTCTCGGAACATCAACAGTGAACCACAGATGATGCAAAACCCCCCTGTTGCAGCGCCTGCCGCTTGAGTTGACTGAGAATCTCCGTGACACATTAGCGCTTACTAAATGAACCTGAACGAAACAGGCCGTTGTTCTGCAGATATTTTCCCTTTCCTCTATCAATCCCATCTGGAATGGATCCCAGACTGAGGAGCAATACTAAAGTATAGGTCGACAGAGGGATTTGCAAGTAACCTGCTTTGTGGGTCGACTGCATTTCTTGAGGATACCTTGTACTGAATCTCAGTCAGACATGTGTCTTGCCTGCGATTAGTTTTATGAGGCCATTACATTTCAAATCGCTTTGTACGCGTACTCCTAGATGTTTTACGGATGTGATAAGTGCCAGTATTTATTCTGCAATTGTACAGTCGTACAGCGTGTATCAAAAAGAATCATCCGATTTGGCACGTCTATGTTTCTGAAAGCAATAAACATAGAGAATCAATTTTGTTTTTTGATGAACAGGAAACTCAAATGGTTTTTTTATACATTTTCATCGTTGTTCAGTATGCCTCCTAGAGATGCACTGCGTACGTCAGTGCTGTATTAAAACTGTTCCCACACTGCAGGGAGCATGTCTTGAGTTACAGCTTCCACAGCTGCTGTTATGCGACATCTCAATTCATTCACTGTTGTTGGTAACGAAGGCACATAAACAGAGTCTTTTGTAATCCCTCACAATAAATAATCACAGTCAGGTACGGTGAACTTGGAGGTCAGAAATATAAGGCTGAATCATTTGGTCCCGTGCGAACGATCAGTTGTTCTGTATTTCTCTGATTTAAAAACTCCCTCACTTCCAGATGCCAATGTGGCGGTGCCCCACCCTGTTGGTAAATGAAGTCGTTCGAATCAGTGTCCAACTGTAGGAGAAGAAATTTCTCAAGCAAATCGAGATGTTTGGGCAATGAAAAATGACCATACACCTCTTTTCGTGAAACTGCACAAGACGCATTATACACTCCTGGAAATGGAAAAAAGAACACATTGACACCGGTGTGTCAGACCCACCATACTTGCTCCGGACACTGCGAGAGGGCTGTACAAGCAATGATCACACGCACGGCACAGCGGACACACCAGGAACCGCGGTGTTGGCCGTCGAATGGCGCTAGCTGCGCAGCATTTGTGCACCGCCGCCGTCAGTGTCAGCCAGTTTGCCGTGGCATACGGAGCTCCACCGCAGTCTTTAACACTGGTAGCATGCCGCGACAGCGTGGACGTGAACCGTATGTGCAGTTGACGGACTTTGAGCGAGGGCGTATAGTGGGCATGCGGGAGGCCGGGTGGACGTACCGCCGAATTGCTCAACACGTGGGGCGTGAGGTCTCCACAGTACATCGATGTTGTCGCCAGTGGTCGGCGGAAGGTGCACGTGCCCGTCGACCTAGGACCGGACCGCAGCGACGCACGGATGCACGCCAAGACCGTAGGATCCTACGCAGTGCCGTAGGGGACCGCACCGCCACTTCCCAGCAAATTAGGGACACTGTTGCTCCTGGGGTATCGGCGAGGACCATTCGCAACCGTCTCCATGAAGCTGGGCTACGGTCCCGCACACCGTTAGGCCGTCTTCCGCTCACGCCCGCCTCCAGTGGTGTCGCGACAGGCGTGGATGGAGGGACGAATGGAGACGTGTCGTCTTCAGCGATGAGAGTCGCTTCTGCCTTGGTGCCAATGATGGTCGTATGCGTGTTTGGCGCCGTGCAGGTGAGCGCCACAATCAGGACTGCATACGACCGAGGCACACAGGGCCAACACCCGGCATCGTGGTGTGGGGAGCGATCTCCTACACTGGCCGTACACCACTGGTGATCGTCGAGGGGACACTGAATAGTGCACGGTATATCCAAACCGTCATCGAACCCATCGTTCTACCATTCCTAGACCGGCAAGGGAACTTGCTGTTCCAACAGGACAATGCACGTCCGCATGTATCCCGTGCCACCCAACGTGCTCTAGAAGGTGTAAGTCAACTACCCTGGCCAGCAAGATCTCCGGATCTGTCCCCCATTGAGCATGTTTGGGACTGGATGAAGCGTCGTCTCACGCGGTCTGCACGTCCAGCACGAACGCTGGTCCAACTGAGGCGCCAGGTGGAAATGGCATGGCAAGCCGTTCCACAGGACTACATCCAGCATCTCTACGATCGTCTCCATGGGAGAATAGCAGCCTGCATTGCTGCGAAAGGTGGATATACACTGTACTAGTGCCGACATTGTGCATGCTCTGTTGCCTGTGTCTATATGCCTGTGGTTCTGTCAGTGTGATCATGTGATGTATCTGACCCCAGGAATGTGTCAATAAATTTTCCCCTTCCTGGGACAATGAATTCACGGTGTTCTTATTCCAATTTTCAGGAGTGTATTTTGGAGAGACCATCGCATGTTGTACAACTTCATATGGTTGTTCCGTACCCCATATTCTCACATTATGACGATTCGCCTTTCCACTTAAACAGAATGTTGCCTGGTCACTAACCATTCAGCGTGGAAGGAAACTGTCATGCTCCATCTTGCCAAGAAAGAAATTACAGGACTCCACACGCTGTCGTTTGCCTCCTGCACGAAGACTTTGCAGTAGCTGAATTTTGTATGGTTTGATGTGTAACGTCGATGTAACAGACGCCAGACGGACATCTGTGGCATGTCGAGTTCTCAAGCCGCACGCGAACGGATATCTGCGGACTCCTCTTGAAACTGTGGCGGATGCGTTCGACGCCTCCGTCAGACACTCGCGGACTGCGTGGCGATTTGCCTTCACACAAACAACCTATTTCTCGGATATGTTCATGCCATCGTCTAATGCTCTGTTATGTAGGAGTATCCGCACCATACCTCGTACGAAAGTCACGCTGAACAGCTATTACTGATCCGCACTGCGCAAAACGAGGAACACAAAAGCTTTCTGTTGTCCCGACATTATTTTTACTAGGAGTGGACGCGCACTGCTGCTACGTTGCGCAAATCGTGTAAAACTCGAGAGTTTGCTCTTTGCCATCGTACGTTGTTCGCGCACGTACCTCAAGTAACATTTTTTTAAAATCGGATGGTTCTTTTTGATACACCCTGTACAGTAATGGGTCTTTCTGCGTATTTAGGTACAATGTGTTACATTTGCTAGTGTTGAGGGTCAACAGTGAGTAACTACACAAAGCGTCGACCTCTGCAGTTCTTCCTGTATTTCGTACAATTTTCTCGTGCTGCGACTACAGCATTATGGTTCACGAAAAGCCTCAAGGAACGTCTTGTAACAACAACAACGCTGTACTATTGTGCATATAATAATTTTTTCTTCTGATTTTCCATAAATTAGTGTAATCGATGTTCTGATTTCATTTCTGTTTGTGTTAAGAAAACTGTAAACAAATTTCGATGTGAATATTAATGTTTACGTCAAATGTCAAACGATATTTTAACAGAATTGAAAGGTAACAAATGTTGAAACTATTGTAACATGTTTAAAACTGTAACTGTGCGTCTCGTCCATACGTAGGCAATGTATTAGGATATGTGGAATGCAAAACCTTGGGTGAATACCCTGTCTCTAGGGGAGCGGTAAAAGGTGGATGCAGGCGATCGCGAGAAAATGCGCACGGGCGCTGCACGGCATAACGGGCTTATCAGTAGTAGTCGGAGTTGGGCATTGGTCTGAGCAACACGTTCTGGAACGAGGAGGCTCTCCTGGAAGACGCAGTTTCATTGAGCCTCGGGTATGCCGTTCCTACGCCCATACAGCATGGCAAAATTCCTTAGGCACTAAATGGAAAAGTATTGCGACGCTATGAAGAATTAAAGTGCCGATACATCAAGAGCCATAGCTGTGATTGTTTGTGTGCTCTGTGCCTCGCCATCTCGCCGCCCGCCAACCGCCGCATCGATACAAACAGGTTGAAACTTTTAGTACTGTATTCCCGTGGACCAGTGTTACTTTTGTTCCATACTGTTCAATAACAACTTAAATTTTACCAGAACTGTCCTATCATTTAATTATCTTCACAACTAACCTAGACGGGGTCCTTTCCAAATGTTGTGCAATCCGAATGACCCGAGATGAATAATTAAAGTTTGTGTTAATAATAATTACCAGCAGACCTAACTATGTTAGAATGGTGTTTAAAGAACTGTTTTGTTAATGAATCAATAGATAAATAACGAAGGTCTGACAAAGTCGGAAGATAATTTTGATATTGATTGAGTAATGAAGTTTAATTATTTCGAGACAGATATAATGGTATTTAAATGAGCAGCAAATTAGACAAAAAGAGTAGTAACTCATATATTGGAAATCTTGAGCACATAATGATTTCAGTAACCAAATTTTTTAATACAGTGATCATAACAGTTTCAGGGTGCCCCCCCCCCCCCCTTTTTTATTCATTTGAATTCTGAAGTGTTCTAAACTGATTTGACCAGCAAAGTTAAAGTCAATATAAAAACCAAAATTTATCAGTGTTTTATCTTTATCAAAATTGACATTGTGCGTGTGATTCGAAAGTGCTGTTTCTTGGGTAACCTATGCCCGATTTTAATCAGATCAATAGACAGTACGAAGTAAACATTATAGTGTAGTGTTATGTATTTATGGTTTATCCATACCAGTACAGAAAGTGAAACTATCAGTTCAGTAGATTTTCTGGTTCTAAAATTTACCATATTATGCAGTGTTACTACGTGTTGTTTTGCATGAACGTACATCAACTTGTACAGGGAAGAAACTCAGTTGATGCCTAATTAGGCTGGCGACCGTATTATTAACAAATTGGTAGCATCTGCTGTGTTGCTTTTTGTCCGTCCTAACGTGTAGTTGCATTTCGGACTTACTTGACGTATCATTGTTATTACAGAGTGGATGTAAGTCTGATTTGCCTCCATTCAGGTACAAGCGGTCAATATCTATACCAAAATCCTTTCTCATAAGGTGAAGCCCGTCAACTTACCATAGTACAGGCTTTAAGGAGTATCGTGTGCCCAGAGCGCGCGTTACAGTCTGACGAATCTTTTATTTCCCCCGATGTAAAGAATCCAGGCTGTATTTTCTCATTATTCCTGGAGTCTTTAGAAACATGTTAATTGATAGTAATCCTTGGACAGCTCACAAAATGGAAGCCATAGACCGTCTTGTTGACAAACAGTAACTGCTGTAAATGGTGGCGGGAAATCGCCCTGTTTCGATTACTCCGGATTCTCTTTTGTTTCCGCTGTCCAGCACCGGACGCAAACCTCATTCGCAGTGACAAATCATCGGATAAGCTTCGGCATATACCGCTGCAAACGACCAATTACGTGTTGCAGAAACTGTGCTTCTCTGCACACGTGTTCGGCAGTCGGTAGCGGCAATGCGAACGTTGCTGAAACATATTTCGTACTTCGCTGGTGTTCTTGTGACAGAAAATTTACTCGTACATCATTATTACCGCGAGTTCTGAATGTCGATTTAGTACATACACTGTATTTTAACGATAATACCATGCGTTGGGTGTAAGTCTTTTAGCTCACATGACTTGTGCTGCATAAGTATTATACTTACCAAATTAATACTTTTTAAAATTTGTGTAGACGGTTAATAGAGACATTAAAGGACAACTCACCGTGTTTGTACGTCAATTTCACGTCCAGAAAATTTGATATATTCCAACAACAGAGTAGCATCTTGGTACACGTTTCAGACTTCCGCCTCTAGCCAGCCCCCTAAGAGATGTTCAATTGTAATCTCCCCACAAAAATATTCCGTAACCTACCAATAATAAAATGTGACTAATCTCCTAATAAAAATTGTGACTCACTATATAACCCTTCAATAATTGACTGTGAATTTAAACTGGTAAATTTTGGGCGTCAGCAGCGCTGCGTCATGGCCCTGAAAGGTCATTCTGAATTTAAAAAAATGAAAATTCTTACCTCAATGAAGTCGCCAGATAACGCATATATATCTGCTCTTACAATAAATTTTTCTGGCACAGCCCAGTGCAACGCTGGCCGATAGATTTGTCATGTATAAAAGGAAACAACTGATTTTTCTTTACAATAATCGGGATGACCATGGATTGGAGAAATTCTTTAAATTGAGGTGAATGATTGTCAAAAGCCAATTTTTATAAAAAGATTATTATTATGAGATTTTTTTTAAACATTTACATGGGACCTGATATAACAATACTACCCTACAGCCAGGTGACTAGCGCGAGTTTTGGTGTTCTCGTAAAGATAAGTTATTTTAGATTATAAAACATATAGATTAGTACTGATTACGTGGTAAATAAGTGTATTAGTGTGCCGTTTAAGTGTACCATTAAAGGTTTCATTTTTCTTTACGTAATATAGCAGAAAACGCGAAAAGACCGTACAGTCGTATTTTCTGTTTACGTTCTGCTGCAGCAAATATATAGAATTTCGTTTAGTTGTTCCTTGCTCTCTCCAGCAATTTAACTTAGCGTACCTCTTCATTATTTAACTAGCATTTCCGGAAAGTAGCGTAAAGTTTAACTTGTTGTTTCAGAAACTTTGCACTTTTGTTTTTGTTTACACACAGTTGCGTATAGGCCAAGTTTGTGTAACCATATTTTCGTGTTTATCTGTAATTTAACTGACTTATTCTTAATAAACTATTACGTTTATCATGAGTGAAAAGTGCTTGACTTGCCGTAGAATTGTTAGGTCGGGGCTTTGGTGTGATGAGTGCTGTAGTTTTTTCCATGTGGGTGACTGTAGTGGCATGGGAATAGGGGAAGTAAATGAGACTCATCAGTGGTTTTGTAGGATTTGTAGTAGAGATAGGAAGATACTAGAACAGGAGGGGAAAATTGCCGCCCTTCAGGCTGAGTTAGACAAGGCCAGGGGAGATCTTGACAGGTTAAGGAGGGAGAAGGGTAAAGAGAGGTGGGAAGTGGCAACAGGCAACAAGAGGAACAGGCCTAGAACTTTGTCTGACAGCTTTATGGTGAATGTGGAAAATAGATTTGACCTGTTGCTTCAGTTAGAAGCTGGTGAGCCTCAAGCAGTTGCAGGTGTAGACAGGGCACAACAAACTTTCAGCAGCAAATTGAAAAGTAAGAATGCAGGGAAATCAGTAAAGAGAAGGAAAGTGTTGTTGTTAGGTAGTTCCCATGGAAGAGGTGTCGGCCAACTTTTTCAGGATGAACTAGGATCAGAATACCAGGTCACCAATTTTTTTTAACCTAGTGCTGGTCTGGAGCAGGTGACAGAGGATTTAGGATCACTTTGCAAAGATTTCACTAAGGAAGACACCGTGGTTATAGTGGGTGGGGCAGGTAACAGTATTGACAGAGATCCTGGGTACAGTATAGAGTGTGACCTGGCGAAGATTGCATCAGCATCAAAGTGTTGAGTTTGTATCTGTTCTTGGGAGCCATGACCGACCTCATTTGAACTCTTCTGTCAAGAGAGTTAATTTGGAGCTGGAACGGCTGCTCATGTCGGGTGCGGGGTCACACATTGGTGTGGTTCATGTTGATTCTCTCAGTAGGTGAGTTTATACTAGGCATGGCCTTCACCTCAACAGGAAGGGGAAGGGTAAACTGGCTGGGGAAATAGCAGGAAAGTTAAAGGGGGGAGACACTGTCATGAGTGGTAAAATACCAGTGGTTATAGGATTCAGAAAAGACCCTTTTTTAGGGTAGGGAGGACAGAAAGAAAGCAAATTTTAAGAGAGGTTAGAACTGAGACAAACCTTCAGTTTGCGAAAGAAATCAAAAAACATAATTCCAGCTTATTACATCAGCATAAACAGCCATTGGTTAAGAATTTTCAACTGTCAGCAGATATTTTAACTCCACCCAATTTTAACTCAGTCAATGTGAAATGTCAGCTATCTTTATTGCATCAAAATATTCGAGGACTGAGAAATAAAATTAATGAATTAACTATCTGCATAGATGAATTAGAGTCTTCAAACCCAGCTGACATAATCTGCCTCTCTGAACATCATGTGACCACTGGTATAGAACTTTTAAGTGTTACAGGGTTTAGGTTAGCATCTCACTTTTGTAGATCAGAAATGGAGAAAGGAGGAGTTGCCACATTCATCAAGAACTGTCATAAATTTAAGAACATAGACATTCATAAATTTAGCCTAGAACAGCATATGGAAGCATGTGCAACAGAATTAGATTTTCACAAAAAATCTTTCATAATATTATGTGTATGTCGAGCACCTGCAGGTAACTTTAATCTGTTTGTAAACCACCTTGAAGCTGTACTGGCCCATTTAACAACCAAAAACAAAGAAATAGTGGTTGCTGGTGATTTCAATGTAGATTTCCTTAAAGACTCTCCCAATAAGAACTTATTTGAGTTAGTAACACTATCATTCAACTTAATTCCCACAGTAAAGTTCCCCACTAGGATAGCCACTTGCTCACAAACAGCCATTGATAATATCTTTATAGAAAAGTCAAATGAATAAAATTATATTACAAAACCAATAGTCAATGGCCTCTCAGACCATAACATGCAGTTCCTTCTGTTAAATGTTAGTACTGAACAGGATATAAAATCTGTTAAATTTGAGCTCAAGAGGGTAATCAGTAAGCCAAAAATTGATTATTTTAGGACACTCCTCAGAGACATTCACTGGACTGATGTTTACAGTGCTCATGGCATGAATGAAAAATATAACATTTTTGCTAATAAAGTGCTTACCTTATTCGAACACTGCTTTCCCCCAAAACTTACCAAGATTAGAGCAAAGTCTACAAAGAAGCCATGGATTACTCGAGGAATAGGGGTATCTTGTAAAACAAAAAGAAAACTGTATCTGTCAATCCGAAACATTTCCAATGTTGATGCTATAGCACATTATAAGAAATACTGCAAAATATTAAAGACTGTAATACGGATGTCAAAGCAAATATATTACAAGGAAAAGATAGTCATATCAGATAACAAAATAAAGACAATATGGGATATAGTGAAGGAGGAGGCCGGTAGAACCAGACATGAAGAGGAACAAATAGCATTAAGAGTAAATGATACATTGGTGACAGATGTGTATAGTGTTGCAGAACTTTTTAACAAACATTTTATAACTGTTACTGAAAAGATGGGGTTGTCAGGTTCGGTAGAAGCTGCTATGGATTACCTTAGACCAGACATTTCAAGTAACTTCCATAATATGAATTTGACCCTCACTACCCCAACAGAAATAATGTCCATCATAAAATCATTAAAATCAAAAACATCTAGTGGGTATGATGAAATATCAACAAAGTTAATTAAAGAATGTGATTCTGAGCTAAGTAACATATTAAGCTATCTGTGCAACCAGTCGTTTATCAGTGGAATATTTCCTGAATGGCTGAAATATGCTGAAGTTAAGCCACTGTTTAAGAAGGGAGATAAAGAAATAGCATCAAATTTCCGTCCAGTTTCACTGTTGCCAGCATTCTCAAAAATTTTCGAAAATGTAATGTACAGTCGTCTTTATAACCATCTTATCTCAAATAACATACTGTCAAAGTCACAGTTTGGATTTCTAAAAGGTTCTGATATTGAGAAGGCTATCTACACTTACAGTGAAAATGTACTTAATTCATTAGACAAAAAATTGCAGGCAACTGGTATATTTTGTGATCTGTCAAAGGCATTTGACTGTGTAAATCACAATATCCTTTTAAGTAAACTAGAATATTATAGTGTAACAGGAAATGCTGCAAAATGGTTCAAATCTTATATCTCTGGCAGGAAACAAAGGGTGTTATTAGGAAAGAGACATGTATCAAGCTATCAGGCATCATCCAACTGGGAACTAATTACATGTGGGGTCCTACAAGGTTCCATTTTGGGGCCCTTACTTTTTCTTGTGTATATCAATGACCTTTCATCAGTAACATTACCAGATGCCAAGTTTGTTTTGTTTGCTGATGATACAAACATTGCAATAAGTAGCAAATCAAGTGTAGTCTTAGAAAGATCAGCCAATAAAATATTTGTGGACATTAATCACTGGTTCCTAGCCAATTCTTTGTCACTAAACTTTGAAAAAACACACTACATGCAGTTCAGAACTTGTAAGGGGTGTCCCAAGAGTATATGTCTAACATACGATGACAAGAAGATAGAAGAAGTGGACAGTGTTAAATTCTTGGGATTACAGCTTGATAATAAATTCAACTGGGAGGAGCACACCACAGACCTGCTGAAGCGTCTTAACAAATCTCTGTTTGCAATGCGAATTTTGTCAGACATAGGGGATATAAAAATGAAAAAGCTGGCATACTATGCTTACTTTCATTCCATAATGTCATATGGGATTATTTTTTTGGGTAATTCATCAAGCCAAGCTAAAGTTTTCCGGGCACAAAAATGTGCAGTAAGAATTATATGTGGTGTGAACTCAAGAACATCCTGCAGAAGCCTGTTTAGGGAAATAGGGATACTAACTACAGCTTCCCAATATATTTATTCCTTAATGAAATTTGTCATTAAAAATATATCACTTTTTCAAACCAACAGCTCAATTCATGGAATCAATACTAGAAATAAGAATAATCTTCACAAGGATTTAAAGTCACTTAGTCTTGTACAAAAAGGTGTGCATTATTCAGGAACACACATTTTCAATAACTTGCCAGCAGCCATAAAAAGCTTAACAACCAATGAAATTCAGTTTAAGAGAAGCCTAATGGATTTATTGGTGGCCAACTCCTTCTACTCCATTGATGAATTTCTTAGTAAAACCAACTGATTTGTATATAAGTACAACATAACTTCTGCACAATTTCAGTGCAGTAATGTGTTCACTGAAAATTTGTGTGTGTGTGTGTGTGTGTGTGTGTGTGTGTGTGTGTAAGTGTGTAAGTATAATCTAACTTCTGCACCATTTCAGTGCAGTAATGTGTTCATTGTAAATGAGTATTACAGTAGTTGTATTACATGTTTATTACCTTATAAATAAATAAAAAACTTTTTTATTTTAAATTCAGTGCATTAGTATTTGTAAAATGACTCTTCGTGTTCATTAAAAAATGACGATCATTCCACTTGGGACCTGTGGAATGGTACATTAGGTTATTTGTTTTAGTTGTAAATATTTGTCATGTATTGTTGTTTTTCTGACATGTTCCACATCCTGGAGGACCTCCTCACTACGGATCAATTGGAATGAAAGTAAATCTAATCTAATCTAATCTATGCGCGAGGCTGCTTTTACCTTATATTATATCGGTCAGGCTCCACCATCGCTCCCCACGACCGGCCCAGCCAACTCGATACACCAGCCTACTCGCTAGAAACTCCTTACTCCTACTGAGCCACAGTTCGTACTGCAGCCAACACTGCTCTCTGGTCTGAGATTCTCTTATAGCTTACATACCGCAGGCAGCACGTGAGCAATCCATCGAAATTATATCTGCCGAGTGCGCTAGCAACAAATTTCTTAACCATGGACCTCTTACACAATACGTGTACTTAATCCATTTTTAAATGATGGCATTCGATTTTTATGTGCTGCAATCTATTTCTGAAATCAAAAAATTATTCCGTGTTCCAAGGTACATCTTGGTCATGACCGTAGGGACAAATATTAGACTAACATTTAATAGAGTAGCAGCTGAGAAAATCTTTTCATTATTGTGTTTAACAGTCTAAATTAATCTTTTTCAACCTTTTTGAATACACGACCCCTTTACAAATGAAAAATATTCTGGGGATCCGCCAGAACCATAATAAATGCGTGTCACTGATTTCAAAGCCAACGTATTTAATTTTCTTTCTGTTTATCCTATACTGGTCGAGAAATCAAGTGAAATGTTAAAAGAGATCGCAGTGCTCTGCGGGCAGAGATATAATTATATTCTTTGACGCAGTTGAGACGTGGGGGTGAGAATGGGTCAGCCGTGAGGTATTAGCCGAACGGTCTAGGGCGCCACAGCTACTCCCAGCAGAGGTTCGAGTCCTCCCTCGGGCATGGGTGTGTGTGTTTGTCCTTAGGATAATTTAGGTTAAGTAGTGTATACGCTTAGGGACTGATGACCTTAGCAGTTAAGTCCCATAAGATTTCACACACATTTGAACATTTGTGAGACGGGGTCAGCGGGACACAGTAGCGCGTTTTCGGTCACTACATCCAGTTGTCCGAGTACGCCAGCAAGCACGGACGTGATTATTGTCTTCGCGCTTCGCTGTGAGCGAGCATAAAATGGACAAGATTCTTAAAAGACCTGTGCAGCCCTCCATGTCTGGTATAAGTGGCAATGGCGGAAGGGAGTCAAAATAGACGTTATGACGACAGTTATCTTAAGGATGGTTTTACTGCCATGAACTATAAACCGCAATGTGTAAATTGCGGCGAAGTATTGTCACGTGAGAGTATGAAACCATCAAAGCTTCTGCATCACCGTGTAACTTCCCCCTTACTTGTCGACCTTAATGACAGTAAAAATTAAACCGTGTGCACCTAATGGAAATTCAGGAAAACCAATCGTCACTGAAGTTAATTTGTCAGTAAAGAGGAAGGAAAGGGTTACATCTAAATGAAAGGAAAAATGCAAATGAAATTGGTGGAAATTAATTTTGAGAAAAGGGTAAAATTAATAAAGAAAGTAAATGTGCGGTCGTTACGTTAACAATTAATTGGCGTTAATTAGATATTTGAGATTTGGGGAAAATTACGGTCGCCAGTCTTATTGACAACTACTATAATAACTGAAAATGAAAGATTAATAATGCACATGTAATTAGTACTAAAAGTGTGGCAACTGAAGTTTGACACGTGTTGTGTGAAAACTGAATGTTTGTCAGAAGTAATAAATTTCGCTACACTCTGACTTAATTTAGCAAAAGAATTAATAAAACAGGAAAATTGAAAGTTAATTTAGTGACTGAAATTAATAGTGAACTTTGGTTCCGAAGCACTACGAAATTCAATAAAATAAGGTTAATCTCGGGCTACCTCAACAATCATTTCAAAAGTTACTTGAATCTACGCAATTTAGAAATAAGAGATTTAACTTTGAACTTGAATTGAATGATTCTGAACGATTAACAGTTGTAAAATTTAGTACGTACCAAGCTGAGCTGCAGTCACAGGTAAACTAAAATATGGTAACAAAACTCGCACTCTTAATTTCTGCTTGTGTTATCTAAATATTGTAGGCAGCTATGAATACTTTAACTGAACTTTGAAATTAAAGCAGTGAAATGGAATGATATTACTTTAATGCTGGCGTATGAATTTCAACGACACTCGGGATCATTCCAGAAAAGGAAGGGACCCTGCTCGGTAATGCAATTGGGACAATGAGCAACAAAGGTTCATGCTAAGTTGCAGTATTTTTGTGATGCAACAGTTTCAAAAGCTGAGGTCTGCCATACAGTTCTAAAACTTTACGTGCTTTCAGTCTTCCTTACTGGTTGATTGAAGGTTTGCAGTCGTCGATCGGGGAGGTGGCGACAGTGACACACTGTCGGCCGTCGCTGTTGCAGAAGCTGGATGTTGGCGCGCCTTCTTCTCGACACGGTCACCAGGCGAATCGGGCTCTTGATGTGCGCCAGATAATGCTTCCCGTCCGCGACACCGCGTCAGAAACTATCATAGCAAGTCGAGCGCAATTACATGCTGCCCAACCCCGAAAGCGCGGCAACTCGCGGGAGCGTCACTCAACACACCTGCTCCAGCGCCCTACTCCAGCCAGACCCCCTCTGCCCGCGCTCCATGCGGCAGAATTAACACTACCAAAGAGCCTAAACACTTTGGCTCTCCACACGACCTATCGATGTAGTCGTTCGATAGCATAGTTTTCCCTAGGCAAGACCCAGCATAAAAATACAAATAATATTTACAAAACAAACCAATTATACATCGACATAAATGCATAAACATATATATACAAATAGTAGAAGAATTACAATATATAAAGACACAGAAATGTCGTATCTTCAGGTAACAAAATACGGGAAAAAATTTATAGTACAATAGATAGAAATAGGAGGATATGCATTTCCAGCATTACAGCCCCTCAACTAAACATTCCAAGGAAGCTGATAAATTGTTGGCTTTCTTTGAAATGAAACTGAAAATACTTAACCAGCAGCAAACTATTATGATTCAGATAATAAATAGTAATGTTATTTGTTGAATAAAAACAGTATTAACGATTCTAAATTTTTATTGTTTTTTTTAACAATATTTTGTATTTGATTTTAGGTATCCAGTGTAAACGAGAAAGCGTTACTATAGTGGCTGACATGAAAATAGGGCTTCAAGGTCATCTCGCCCTCTTACTGCATTGGCAGTTTTTTTATAGTAATTATTTCAAATGTTTGTAAAAATTTTTTAAAAAATATTGGGCAACTCTGTTTTTAGTGTAGAATGTGATGGAGTCCTTTCAAAAAGAAAATTCTCACTAGCTACTAGGAAAAAAATGAAAACTATCATTACAAGAATTTTTGGAAGAAAATAATTTATCACTGCTTCCTGTGGTAGTAACACAGTCACTAATGTAATTGTACTGAAAAAAATGAACATTCTTAAAGTTTACAGATGCATATGCTGCGTCTTTTGTTTCGGAAACGTAAAAGTATTCTGAGATAAAATATAAAATAATGTAAGAGGTGGGAATCTGTGCCGACTGCGTAGCGAAAAATGTATTCACTGATGACTTTTCGTTCTCCAGGACTGCGAAGAAACTTCCTGTTAGAAAGTTGTTAAGAAAACTACAAAATTATTTTTGGTAAGCTATCATACATCACTATTGTATCGTTTCATGTACAAAGGCAAAATACTTCCGCGGTATTTCCTGCGCGGCAGCGCGCGAGTCGTTGTAGGTCCTCGCCAAGAGTTTTGTTCGGACGGCTGGCTTTAATATGACCGAGAATATTCCCTGCTTCCCGAAAATATTTTAATGGCTACTAGTACAAATGCTTCGTCATTGTATCTATCACTCAAAACGCCAATATACGCTACGCTAAAGTAATTGTGGTTATTTTGAAGCCACTATTTTCGTTGAAGTAGAGCAAAAAATTTGTTCAAAAGGTTTAGTGAAACCCAAGTTTCATCTGAATCTGCTCTACACCTATTATTCTTAGCACGTAATGCGTGCTTGGTATACAAAAACCTCGTTCTTACTAGTGCAATGTCTCTGTCTTGTGTTACAAATTTCGTCCATCATTACAGGTTCTGAATCAAAAACCAAGTGGGCAGAGAAGACAGTGCATTGAAGTGACTGGCTAGAATAATCATTTTTAATACGGAAATTAACCAGTATTTCTCTAGCCATCGGATACTATCCTCTGTCATATTAAAGTAATACAATTCTACGTTCTAGCTTTTTGTAAAAGTAGTCAAATATTATAGATTTATATGCTCTTCTCGGAGAATCAGAATAGGTGCTGGGACTGTTCTGATGTTACTGCATTGTTTATATATACGGTCGATACGGAAACACCGCAACGTTTTGTCATTTTATGAGCTGCATTTCCCTTACTACGAAACAGCCAGTACATCCTTCTATGAAAAAAGGAGTTAAATTTCGAATGTACAAGTAAACCGAATGTAGTAAGATTATATCCGAATGTAAAGACATTCGATACAGGTTTTTAGGAAAAACTGTTGTTAACTAATGCAGAATTGAGAATCTTACTTTAATTGACAGTTGCTGTCGAATAAACTAATCGCCACCATTTGTGATAAATTTATCATACGTCTACTGTAAGGGAAAAAACATTCGCAGTATGTTCTCTACAACTGAAATAAATAGACAAACATTTAAATCAACTCAGCTTTTTACATATACGGTACCTACCTAAACTGAAGGATCTTCTGACTCCGTTCTTCAGGTCCACTGTCGCTTGTTTCAGCCAGGTGTATCATCACAGATTCCACTATGGTGTCTCTTAAATCCTGGTTCAAGAAAACACTTTCTTGCAATGCCTCTGCGTGTCTTACGCACCTCTCCCAGTCCTGCCTAGTAACATTGTCATGTGCTTCGTGTGTTAGCTTGTTGACACTAGCAAGCTTGAAAGCAGTATTTCTTTTCGCTACTTCTCGCTTTAATTGAGCCCATATCAATTCAGTGGGATTATACTGGCAGTGATACGGTGGTAGATGTACCACTTGGTGTCCCATTTCGTTTGCCAGTTGATCTAATTCGTAAGTCTTTCGGTCATCTACGATTTCTTGCTTAGACAGAATTTCGGCCCTCGTTTCATCGACTGAAAATGAAACATTCTTTCTCTTTAACCACTCCATAATGTCTGCCTTGCGCCAATTTGAACGTGGCAGCTTTTCTATCTGAATGGAGTGGTAGCTGGCCTTATCCATCACGATACTTGACCCTTCTTCCAGCGCAGACAACAGTCTAATAAACCAATTCTTAAAAAATTCTCCATTCATTTCTGAATGGAAATCGGATTGGCAAGAACTTTTCCACCACGAAAAACAAGTTTGGCCTCTGGTATGAAGCCTCTGGTTAATGAACCAGCGTGGGTGACGATTAATCGGCCACCTCTACCAGCAGGCACTATCAAACTGCCGCTTCCTTTGCAGTCGTGCTATGTATACTTATTGGTGTGGTTCTGTGAAACCCAAGTTTCATCCAAGTACACTACAGGCCTGGTGTCTTCAGCACACAAGAAGTGCATTGTATGCAAAAACGTCGCTCTTGCTGCTGCAATGTCTCTACTTTCCATTAAGAATTTCTGTCCGTGATTACTTTTCTTGAATCGGAAACCAAGGGAGCAGAGAAGACGAAGAATGCAGGTCTCTGAGCATGAGTAATTAATTTTTTCACAGAGGTCAGCCTGTATTTTTTTAGCCATTGGATATTTTCCTCTGTCGTAATATCCAAGTACAGTTCTATGCACGAGCTATTTGTTAAAATCGTCGAACTCGGTTGATTTCAGTTAACGTTCGTACCCCTTTCTTGGAGAATCGAAACACCCATTCATGTCTGCAAATTCTGCCAATGACATAGATTTGCTAATACGGTCTACAGTTGATTTGGAGACACCACACGCTTTAGCAGTAAGTTCATGAATATGTGAAAAATTTAAGTTATTCTTCACTTTTTCATTGTCGGCTAGATAAATAAAAAACTTGAGTACATTCGATATGATAATTTTCGATTGTTTACGAATGTCTTTCCACCCTTTATGCACACCGACCAGAGAAGTACTACAAGTAGGCTGTTGCTCTTACATTATTGTTTACCACCAACCACATGTCAAAGCACCTTTCTAAAGACAGCAAGACACTGAGATCAGACATGAACACTCGATATAGCACGGTAACACTGACTTTTCAGCTGCTCTGACCTACCGCATCGCTAGTGGTAACTGCAGGGCAACAAGACCGAGAGGTGGGCAGACGACAGCGCACAGACCTGCTGGGGGCAGGCATCGGCCCTGACCTTTAGGACCCTACTTTCGTGTCGGCCACTATAGCTAGCTACCGAGTCGCATTCGGGGTCTCTAAGAGAAAAGAAGCCGCATACAGATGCAGAGAATCTTATTTTGCCAGCAGCCCTGGATGTGATTGAAATTATCTTAGATAAGCAAGAGGCAAAGAAGCTAAAAAGCATACCACTTTCTGATAATACCACTGAACAGCAGAATAAACGATGTGCCGGTGACATTCGAGAACATTGACATAAAATTTATTGACACATTCCTGGGGTCAGATACATCACATGATCACACTGACAGAACCACAGGCACATAGACACAGGCAACAGAGCATGCACAATGTCGGCACTAGTACAGTGTATATCCACCTTTCGCAGCAATGCAGGCTGCTATTCTCCTATGGAGACGATCGTAGAGATGCTGGATGTAGTCCTGTGGGACGGCTTGCCATGCCATTTCCACCTGGCGCCTCAGTTGGACCAGCGTTCGTGCTGGACGTTCAGACCGCGTGGGATGACGCTTCATCCAGTCCCAAACATGCTCAATGGGGGACAGATCCGGAGATCTTGCTGGCCAGGGTAGTTGACTTACACCTTCTAGAGCACGTTGGGTGGCACGGGATACATGCGGACGTGCATTGTCCTGTTGGAACAGCAAGTTCCCTTGCCGGTCTAAGAATGGTAGAACGATGGGTTCGATGACGGTTTGGATGTACCGTGCACTATTCAGTGTCCCCTCGACGATCACCAGTGGTGTACGGCCAGTGTAGGAGATCGCTCCCCACACCATGATGCCGGGTGTTGGCCCTGTGTGCCTCGGTCGTATGCAGTCCTGATTGTGGCGCTCACCTGCACGGCGCCAAACACGCATACGACCATCATTGGCACCAAGGCAGAAGCGACTCTCATCGCTGAAGACGACACGTCTCCATTCGTCCCTCCATTCACGCCTGTCGCGACACCACTGGAGGCGGGCTGCACGATGTTGGGGCGTGAGCGGGAGACGGCCTAACGGTGTGCGGGACCGTAGCCCAGCTTCATGGAGACGGTTGCGAATGGTCCTCGCCGGTACCCCAGGAGCAACAGTGTCCCTAATTTGCTGGGAAGTGGCGGTGCGGTCCCCTACGGCACTGCGTAGGATCCTACGGTCTCGCCGTGCATCCGTGCGTCGCTGCGGTCCGGTCCCAGGTGGACGGGCACGTGCACCTTCCGCCAACCACTGGCGACAACATCGATGTACTGTGGAGACCTCACGCCCCAAGTGTTGAGCAATTCGGCGGTACGTCCACCCAGCTTCCCGCATGCCCACTATACGCCCTCGCTCAAAGTCCGTCAACTGCACATACGGTTCACGTCCACGCTGTCGCGGCATGCTACCAGTGTTAAAGACTGCGATGGAGCTCCGTATGCCACGGCAAACTGGCTGATACTGACGGCGGCGGTGCACAAATACTGCGCAGCTAGCGCCATTCGACGGCCAACACCGCGGTTCCTGGTGTGTCCGCTGTGCCGTGCGTGTGATCATTGCTTGTACAGCCCTCTCGCAGTGTCCGGAGCAAGTATGGTGGGTCTGACACACCGGTGTCAATGTGTTCTTTTTTCCATTTCCAGGAGTGTAGTATTTGTGCACTGAGAAGCAGAAGAAAGTATCATGGAAGACGTTTTATTTTGCAAAGCACTCCCTGCAAACACTACTGGCCAGCGTTTGTATTATGTGGTTTTAGAAAGCACTCACAACTACGAGACTGATTGGACAAAATGTATCGCTATTTGTAGTGATGGTGCTAAAGCTGTGGCTGACAGTTGAAGTAGGCTCATCGCAAATCAAATCAATAATGCCAAATTTTTCGTGGACGCACTGCTTTCTTCATTGACAAGCTCTGACAGCCACGATTTTAACTTCTGATTTAAATGAAGTACTTAAAGAGTTGATCAAAGTTGTGAACTATTAAAGAGAAAGCGTTGCAAACTCGACTGTTTAGGATCATTTGTGAAGTCATGGGTTTGCTACATCAAAATATCCTTTATCACATGGAGGTCAGTGGATTTTTAATGGGAAGGTATTGACACGAGTTCTGGAACTAAAAGGTGAACTATTAATGTTCTTACAAGATTCTAAATCTGGATATGCGAATTACTTTTGCGACCCTGTTTGGCTATTAAAATTAGCATTTCTTTCAGATCTTCTTAACCAACTAAATATTTCAAACAAGAGCCCCCAAGGGAAACAAGAATCAGAGGATTCCTCACAAAACGTAGTTTGTGGTCAAGGTTTTTATAAAAGATGATGTTTGAGTATTTTCCTTGTATTCTGACGATTGTCGAAGAAATTGTAATGGACCAGTCGGTGGAACTAAGTTCTCACATTCGTTGCATGATACAGAGCTTGCATAATTTGGAAGAGAAAGTGTGAAGTTACTTTCTAGAGATTAACTCTGTCACTACAACTGTACAACTGGCTGATCCCATTTCGATGACGAAAGAAACACTTATAGATGTAGCAGCTGATGGGATGTTTAAAGTGGGATTTAATTAGCAAACGATTGAAATCTTGCCGGCCGCGGTGGTCTAGCGGTTCTAGGCGCTCAGTCCGGAGCCGCGCGACCGCTACGGTCGCAGGTTCGAATCCTGCCTCGGGCATGGATGTGTGTGATGTCCTTAGGTTAGTTAGGTTTAAGTAGTTCTGAGTTCTAGGGGACTGATGACCATAGATGTTAAGTCTCATCGTGCTCAGAGCCATTTTGTTGATTGACATCTTCCAGATGAAGAAAAAAGAGTATCCACAGGTGGCAAAAGAAGCTTTGAAATTATTAGTGCCATTCGCCACTTCCTACCTTTCTGAATTAACATTCTCTTCAATAGTGAACAGAAAAACTAAGTAGAGAAATAGACTTCAGCTAGAAAATGGTCTGGTGATTTGTGTCTCAGCAATAGAACCACGATTTAAGAAATTATTAATAAATAAACAGGCCCAGCCTTCTCATTGACACTGTTTTATTTTTATTGTAGTCTAGGACCTATAATCCTTGCATACTTTCATCTGGCTAAGTGGCACCCAAGGCAGATATCGCTGGTGTCACCCTATGAATAAAAACTGTTCAAAACAATAAAATCTTAATAATTGTGAAGTATGCTTTTTAATAATACAAATGAGAGACATTAGTCATCAGGTATCAAATTGCAGTTGCTCCTATAAAGCGCTGTGCCTTTGCTTATAATCGCTGGATGGTACCATTGTTGTTACTGACTTTACTCTTGTCTGGGGGAAAGAAATGACACTGAAGTAACAGTAAACGCCGAACAAAGTACATTAGACGTCCCGACAAAGACAACGCCGCCGACAATGCAGCATTGAGCTGTACTGTTAGCGACACTCCCCGCGTTGAAATTATTGTAACCGAAACCTCCTCTCGGGTCTGCTCGAAGATGTTGCCAAATTCTCTGTGACGGGGGTTGCAAGGAAGACTCGTGTTACTTCATGGCCTTGAAATACCTCTATATGCATTCCATTTTAGATATGTCGTCGTTAACCAACACGAATTCAATAAAGCCGCGCATTAACCGATACGTAGGCAGATGTTTCATTCAGCAAACCATTTTCTGTGTTCATGACTCTTTTGAAGAGAAGGTAAAAACAAATGTCTTTAGACGACTTCATCTAAAAAAGGATCTACATTTTATGAACTGTTTTAGTATTTTTTCGAAATGGAATGCAGTATCCTTTTTACGTGAATTCCAACGGAAAAATATGTTTCGCATGAGTGTTCAGCAATGGAGGTAAGACTCAGAAGTGAATTATCCTCGTTAAAAGAGAGCCGACTGTATTTTAAATTTGTAAAAACAAGATTTTCTTTCGGATTGGATCTTCTTTATTTAGTTATCGATCGGTTCCTGAAAACAGTTTTTCAGTTTTGCATTTATTTATCGTTAACATGGTGTGTTTATTATTAAGATTATCTACATTATGGCCAGGACAGTTCCGGTTTTTGGAGTCCTGTCCCCCTGTCCTGACCAGCTTCAGCCGGGACACCTGAATGTTCCGGTTTTTACAAATCAGATCCAAGCCCGGTCATGGGATATGTCAACATGTAACTTCTCACATTTTTAGCATTGTAGAAGTGTTTTACACTTTATTTCCACATCATATCCCAAACCTAACATATTACATTATGGAATGCGTTTACACGACCTGTCTGCTTACGCTTTCAAGTTCGAGACCTTCAATAATACTTGCGCTGAAGTTGGTGTTACTGAGCTGGATTTCCCTAGCGGCAGCCCTATCGTTGTCCTTTTGTTGGCGTGAGTATTGTAGCGCGTGCAGATTTTAACCAGCTTCGCAATGCCCAAACGTCACTGCGTTTTCAGTTGCGAACTTCAGGATACGTAAGTGACGTACTCATAATTCATTGTCATAAACAGTGTGGTAACTCTGCTTTTAATTAACCCTCAATTACTGTGGATCGTCTCTCAGAGCGCAACAAATTTCTTCTATTGCAAATAGAAGTTGGCTCTTCCCATTGGATGTGATGCGCGGATGCCAGAACTTTAGGCTATTACTGCACATATTTCCTTATTAACCAGCGACGCAAACATAGCGGTGTTAGATGTTTAAGGTGTGTTTCTGCGTGTAGTCAGAGCCATCATAACTTCCAAACGAAAGGTCCGATTTTAATGCAGTTGTTTTATTTGACAGCTGGTTTAATCAAAATGGTTCTTAACTATGTTCCATGAAAGTTTGTACAGCAGTTCAAATTTCACCAGCTGAATTTTAAGTGAAATAAAATTAACACTAGCTCCCGCGAGAATACGCTACATAATATGATTGATAAGAGATACATCACGTTACGTATTGTCAGATTGTAGAGGTTAATATGTTGCCTGCCAACTACGAGATATCTCGTACGAACGCTCTGGCCACTGACTGTAACTGCGAGTTATCTCGTAGGAAACGAGTTTCTGCATAAAGCCAGATACGAAAACATTCGTAGCAAATACGTGTGATTTACAGGTTTTGGGCATCGGGTATATTAACTCGTCTGGACGTGGTGAAACAGAATTTTTAGTTTCCCACTTGGAATGAGGTAAGAGAAAAGTGCACACAAAATTTCATTCAAATATTTTAGTTTCAGACAAAAAATGTATACTGTGTGTCGCTAGCGGTAATGGAAACAAAGGTTTTTTTAATTGTTAAGGTTCCCAAATATTTTGGCGTGGCCCCGTTTTTTTTTTGCCCTCCTGAACCATTGAATATTTTTCTTACTGTAAAGTAGGACATTTGAAAGAACTACCGCCTCCACCGCTAATTGTTCTCTTGCCTTTCCGCACTAACGCCAATACTTTCGAGAATACAGTCTTTTCTGCAGACGAGATACATTATAGAAGTGCTTGAGCTCTGCCCGAGTAAACGTTGTCAGCCCTACTGCACTGCCCCTTCTCCCTCACAGCCCGCGCAGGGGAAGTTCTAAGAAATGTGATTTGGCATTACAGGGACTTATTTTCATATACGGTAGTGGTAAGTAGCAAAGAATATGAAACTAAATTCAGTTTGTTATTGTAACAACACTTTGCCACGCAGCTATAGTGCGGAAATTGTTAAATCTAATCACGGTGGCAACTACGAGAAAATGAGCACAGCTGACACGATTAACATGTCAAATGACGACGCCAAGACACCATCAGCAACTTGATATAGGCCTATTTATTTCTTAAGGAACACCAATGTTGAAAACCCTGATTCACACTTATCTATCGAATATAAAGGCATTAGAAATTTCATCGCTTGTTCTGCTAAAGCGGGATCTCATGACGACAAGATATTCAAAAATCTGTCACACGACGGCACAGTTAACGAGTCAGCATTTGAATCTGACAAACTACAGGATTCTAAATTGACTGAAAATAGGTACCTTATCCATGTTCGGTCACTGTTGATTGAAGGAAGAACTAGTTTCAGATTAGTGTGCACTGTACAGTCCCAGCAAACGATCCTTGATAAGAGCTGCTGTATCGTGCGGCAGTGTACCTAGGCCTATGTTGTACTCTGAAATTCTCTTAGCTTCGTGAGCCTCAGTTTCAGGACAAACGTAGAACGTTCGCCAGTAGAGTAGTATCTTAACGACGTACAATTTCATTATTTACTAGAATGAGTACAACTTATATGTAACATACAACTGTCATTGAATCCCTTTAGAAACTATGTTTTTTTGATTAATTTACTATTACTAAAATGTGATTGTCTAATAACGTACCTAATTGTGAACTGTCAATTAGGACAAGGAGATATTTATGCGACCCGGTATTTTGTTTTCGTGGCCCGGTGCCGGGTCGCGATTCTTCAGTTGGGGAATGCTGCCTTAAAGCATTCTTTCACGCAAAGGTTCATTTAATAAGTACACAGACGTACACAACTCATCTGGAAAAAGTACTTTCTCCTTCTGATCCGTTTCTTTAAGGTGTAAGACGATACTATTGCTCATCCGAGCCGAACTTTCCTCTCTTTACGCCAACTGCGAGAGAATTTTCAGGCTCTATGTTCTCGTCAATCGTTGTTGTTAAAAAATTTGAGAAACGGATGGACTACAACTAAGATGACGAATGAAACTGTGTGAACCGTTTAACATGGATTCTGGGAGCAACTCACTCATTTTGGCCGTGGCTGTCAACGTGTTAAAAAGATCTGAATTAAAGTCTTCGAGAACGTATGTTGGTGTTATACAAGTGACCAACGACGATAATTTCTGTCTTTTTAAAGTTTCTCGTTTCAGCACTTACAAAGCAGAAAAAAAACAGGAATCATAAACATGGATATTCACCAGAACAATTGTCTTACACAAAAACAAACTAATAAAAAGGCGGTCTGATGGACCCTTACGTAGTAATTTCGTTCCTGTAGAAATCCATAGATAGTAGACGGGTTAATCAAATTTAAGCTAACAAACCCTCATATACTGTAATTTGTTTATTTTTAACACGGGTATCCATTCATAATAAAAAGAGGGAGAACAGATCACGATGTCCGTTGCACGAAATGTGGAGAAGAGTTCTTTGGTTTCTCATGGAGGGAAGTATGACATAGATATGACATAAGAGTATCACTTGAAAACGGCCAAACAGGAGTCATCAGATACCAGTGCCGCATCTTTGAGAAGTTTAACAGACTTCTTTTGGCAAGTCGTTCCAAGTGACCATTAACTTAAACTAGCTGCAGTGGAAGGCAAATCGACCTTCAGTTTAGTACAAGAGAACCATAGCTTTCGTTCAAGTGACTGTACGTCTAAACTCACCCAGAAGTGCTTCGAGTCTTAAGAACACTTGTGGCCGTACAGAATGAGAAGCCATTGTTGTTAACGTGCTTGCTCCACACTGTCGTGATGAATTGCATCGAGAAATGAATGTGTCGAGTGAACTGTATTACTATTCTTTCTGATGCATCTAATCACGGAAACACAAAACTCTGCCCTGTACTTATTGGACGTTTCTTGTCTCTTGAAGGTATATGTGCGAAAATTCTCCAATTTAAAGAGCAGCCTGGTGAAACTGCAGATATTGTTGGATATCTATGTGATATCATCACAGAATATAAATTGAATGATAAGGCTGTAGAATTCTGCGGGGACAATGCCAACTTAAACTTTGGTGGATCGTCTCGAAGAGGGACAAACAATATTTTACACAAATGAAATGGTCGTGACATCATTGGTGTAGGCTGTGCAGCGCACATAGTGTATAATGCTATAAAGACACCTGTAGGTTGTTTACCAGTCGATCTAGAGTGTTTCGTTCACAAGATTTATTACTACTTCAACGTATATTTTGTGCGTGTAGAAACCATAAAAGAATTTTGAACATTTTTAGACGTAGAGTACAAGGAATTACTTGGATACAGCAGTAGCACCAGATGGTTGCGCGCCCGGCTAGCATAGCGGTCTAACGCGCTGCTTTCCGAGCGGAAAGGCGTGCCGGCCCCGACACGAATCCGCTCGACAGATTAGTCTCGAGGTCCGGTATGCCGGCCAGCTTGTGGATGGTTTATTAAGCGGTTTTCCATCTACCTCGGTGAATGCGGACTGGTTTCCCTTATTCCGCCTCACACTATGTCGGCGATTGCTGCACAAACACTGTCTCCACATACACGTAAACCATAATTACTCTACCACGCAAGTATTTGGGGTTACATTCGTCCGGTATGAGACGGTCCCGGGCGAAGGGGGTGTTCACTGGGGGCCGAACCGCAGAATAACCCTGGGTTCGGTGTGGGGCAGCGGTGGGGTGGGTGGGTGAACTGTTGTGGCCTGTTGGGGGGTTGTGAACCACTGAGGGCTACGACAGCACGAAGCCTCTCCGTCGTTTCTAGGTCCGTGGTTTAATACACCAGAGGGTTGGCCTTGATGCCAGCCGTTGAGATATTTTTACGGTTCTATGGACCACTAAAGTCATATTTGTTGGGTGAAGAAAAAAATGGCTCTGAGCACTATGGGACTCAACTGCTGAGGTCATTAGTCCCCTAGAACGTAGAACGAGTTAAACCTAACTAACCTAAGGACATCACAAACATCCATGCCCGAGGCAGGATTCGAACCTGCGACCGTAGCGATCTTGCGGTTCCAGACTCCAGCGCCTTTAACCGCACGGCCACTTCGGCCGGCTGTTGGGTGAAGAAAAATGCCCACAATACTAAGGAAATTTTTTGAAAACCCATGCTCTGAAGTCCTCCTTATGTTTTTACATAATCAGTTTCAATTTTTCATGCAGCAATATTGAACGTAGAAGGCCAGCATGTTACATATGCAGAGGTTGAAGAAGCACTTCATGACTTAAAAATGAATATGAAAGAAAAAACGAAAAATCAGATTCGTGCTACATGTTATAAAAAGTGTTTGAAGCTAACTTGAATCTGAGGGTGACATAAACGTTATTAAATTTACTGAACCCGCCTGTGAATTTTATGATAGCAGGACAGAGCAGATCAGGTTGTGGAAAGAGGCCCCAAGGTCAGTTACTGTTAGTTGTACAAGAAGACACACAACTTTATTGCTCGAACCAATGCACAGTTTTCTCTTCAAAACAACAAAGATCAATTCACGGCTGAGGACCCAAGTGGCTTCTCCAGAATAAGTTTAAATTATTCCTTGTAAAACATCAGCTAAAACATCAGGATTTAGAGAAATGGCTGAAGGCCTTACTTAAGTAAAATAACAATATCTTCTCGGCTAAAGGTCAAAATAATATTTCAGATCAGCTAAGGAAATTTTTTAATACCCAAGCGTTTACAAATGCAGGATAGAGACCGTATTAAGGAAAATTCAAGCTAATTCTTTGGCTGAAAGCCGAATTAAACAAAAAAAAAACTCTTTACATAATAAAAGAGAGACTTTAAAGATAAGCCTTTACACAGTACAACAGAAAAACATCTTAAGAAAACTTGAAATATCTTGTAGGATGAAAGCCCAAGCAATTACTCAAGAATAATTAAAGACAACCTTAAGATAAACATTTACAGAACATGGCTGAAGGCAGATTCAAGAATTCAAAATAATTAAAGAGAAACCTTACAGACAAGGATTTACATATTAAAGCCACAGATTCTGAAACAAATGCGGCTGAAGGCCTAAATACAGAGCAACAAGAATTTTAAATAAATCACGGCTGAAGACCTAATCTTAAAATAGTTGACATGAACTTCGGCTGAAGGCCATATATTACACATAAAACAGACAATATTAATACACGGCTGAAGGCCTGGGACAGTACCTGCGACCAAATAAAATGACAATCACAAACAACAAACAGTGGTGCTCAGAAGTGTTCCAAGGGTCGGCCTGGGGAGGAAACTGATCACAGTTTAGGTGAGACATGCAGCCAAGTGTAACACTAAACAATCCGGTTGTAACACGACAGAGGGACGGCTGATAAACCAAACAACAACCTTATCAATTCCCTCTGTCGCAAACGACCAACTGCCTATTCCAGTACGCAGACAGCATTCATCTGCCCAGTGGAAATCACAGAAGCTACCCACAATTCGACGTAAACACACTTGCACAATAACTCGAACAATCGTAAAAGCAATCACTGTGGGACAACAAGGGCGAATCAATTCGACACACAGAGAGTTTCCACAAGCGGCCGTCGACCAACTACACGTCATCCGATGAGACGACCGACCCAACGACCAACCCAAGCAGTTCCCACTCAAGTTACGTGTGTCAGCAACGGTCGGCCGAGTCTTGGCTGTCCGAAGCTGACTGCAGCTCCAACCCGACTCGACTCCATTTCTGTTCGGAAGTCGGAGACGCGGCGACCCGGGCCCACTGGCCGCACGCAGCCATGCAGAGGTACCTACTGCTCACTGCCACCACATCTCTGCACAAGGAAGGAACCGACTCACTTCCGGCAAGATGACCAACTGACGAGGCCCAGAAACTGCCAAAAGACCACATACACGACCAACCGAACGACCAACCAACGGTCGCTCCGCTCCAGTCTCCTTCCGTAGGACAGATCCTGTGTGTCGGCAGCGATCGGCGAGCACTGGCTGTCCGTACGTCACTGTGTAGTGTAACGACGTAAGTTTTTTATAAATGATTTTCTTTTGACATATGACCATGTGTAGACTTCGTCACCTACGTCAGTTACAACCCACTTCAAAATTATTTATATTCTTTTTAAATTGTCTCAGAATGGTTCTTGAACGAAACTGTAAAACATCATTTGAGTTGTATGCGCAGAATTACGTCACTCAGTCCATTGTTTTGCGCAAACTTTTTTAAATTTAGATGTCGTTTGTTTCTCCTCAGAAATTAAATGGATGCACGTTATATGATTTAATAAATATTAGAATCACATTGAATAAACTTTCGAGATTCAAACTCGCGATGAACGTTGTCAAAAATTAATAATCTTGTCAAATATATTATTAATTCATTCACATAATTCTTCATAAATAAATTCTCGGAACACGTATTTAAACTTTTGTAGCATCCACTAGTTTATTAACTTACTACATATAGACGTGAACCTGAGCCTTGACAAGACAGGACTGACCATTTACAACACGATTAATCTTTCTATGACGTCATTGTTGTACAAACATTACAAATTCTCAATTTTTTAATTTTTAGAAGCAACAACTCGGTTTCAGGATCTTCTGTTGCTCTTTGGCTGTCGACCCGCGACGTATAGTGGCCAGCAATTTTCTCTCTGGTCCCGGCAGCGAAGATGCTGTCTCCGTTCGTTGCGCCGCCCTCTCCGTACATGAAACGTAAAAAATAAATACAAACTTTAGATAATTCACAGCTATTACAAATATTACAAAAATACATAAACAAAACAGTAAATTAAAATTATATTCACCTGCAAACTGGGCTGACACTGGTGGATGGGGGACGCTTCAATTTCACGTCCCACTACAACTGGCGCTCCGTCCCAGACTCCCTTCGGACGGACGACGTCTCGGAGACACTGGCTCGGAGCCAACCATGCAGAGGGAACACCGGCCCATTGGCCGCCCGAAATCTCTGCACCAGGAAGGAGCCGATCAAGGTCCGGCAAGATGATCAATTGAAGGGGCCCAGAAGCGATCGGAAGAGCAAGTACACGTGGCCCCATGAGACGACCGACAGAACGACCAACCAACTGTCGTCCCTATTCAAGTCTCCTTACGTCGGACAGATCCTGTGTATCGGCAGCGGTCGGGCGAGTGCTGGCCGTCCGGACCGCACTGGTGCTGCGTCCCGACTGAACTTCGTCCCCGACTGCTGCTCCGTCCCCCCACTGAGCTCCCAACTCAACTCCAGACAGACGACGACCCGGAAATACTAGCGGTCGCTCCAGAGGTGGTACGACAGTGCACTTACCGATAAGCGCTACTGCTGCCACTGAAGGGCAAGCAAACCAGCAACCTAGTGATGCCAGTAAATCGAATTAAAGAAAAGGACGAGGCGACAGAACCACAAAAACAAGACGGCGATCAATAAACGGCATGAGCGCGAGAAAATAGACAAACGGAACGTAGAAGAAACTGACACTGATATGCATTGGGTACAGATGCTTCAGCGTTTCACATCGAAACAAATTCCTTATGAGAATATTTCAAGGATTTTGGAATTTGCGCCGGCCGCGGTGCTCTAGCGGTTCTAGGCACCCAGTCCGGAGCCGCGCGACAGCTACGGTCGCGGGTTCGAATCCTGCCTCGGGCATGGATGTGTGTGATGTCCTTAGGTTAGTTCGGTCTAAGTAGTTCTAAGTTCTAGGGTACTGATGACCATAGATGTTAAGTCCCATAGTGCTCACAGCCATCTTTTGGAATTTGCATTGTGTCTTCCAGGTACAAATGCAGTTAATTTCATTCAAGACAACATTTATTTTTAATTAATTGAGAGAATATGTAGTGTATATTTTTACAAATGATGGTTCTAGTTTTTTGTAACATATTTTTTCTCTTTTATACAGCACTATAAGAAAAACAGTGCTTCACTTCAATGCAATACAACCACAGGTGGAAGCACAAGCGACCAAAGACACTGCTAGCTAGGGCATAGCCACCTATGGTAAACTAACATACGCAAACAGCGACAAACGTCGGTAAGCCCCTGCATATCAGCAACACTGACTGGCAACTCCCAGCTGCTATTAGAGCCGACCAACAGGCCACAGCAGGGACACCGACGAGCTCGCCCACAGACGCACAAACAATCTGCCAACATTCCCTCACACTGTGCCTCCGGTATATGACCTATCGGACACAAGATCGATAACAAACCTAACTGTTGCAGGTTGATGACGCTGAACGAGGACTCTGTACCAGCACCCAGCGCCAGCCGCCGAGCTGCACAAACGCACAACGTCAAGGTATCGACATGCATGATACCCACTACTAACAAAGCCTATCCTTGCACGACCTATCGCAGGCAGCAAGACAACCGCTACTGCTCTTGCCGCCCGACCTAACTTTCGCAGAGGTTTTTTTCCCTTGGCTCTTGCCTTGGCACTTTTTTTCCTCTGCCCTTCAAACCGCTACCCTTCGTCCGATTTCGACCAATCTATCTCCAGATGAGCGCGTATTAATGGTTAATCCTAACCAGACGTACGCAAACATCGCAGTACCCACATCCTGCGACACCTCACTTTAGTGAATACTAACCCTTATGCAGAGATGGCGGTAGACCTTTTGTGTTGGCCATCATGCCGGTGTGGGCGTGGAGGGGCTCCACCTCTTATAAATAAAAACTTCAAGGCAATGACCTAAACTACACGAAAGAAATGAGAAATTAACCAAGTCACCAGTAACAACGATTTTGTGGGAATCCCTATGAAGCCACCGAGCTAGACAAATAGAAGCAATGTCCACATGCAGTGTGTGAATTAAAGTCTGGGTTGAGCTCAGGCATCCTAGATTCCCTCGGCAGAAATAGCTGTACTTCGTGCCTTGTCTCACTGCTGTTCGATCTATTGTTCGGTTCGAAGCTTGTTACTGAAATGCGCTCTAGTAACCGTGGTGCCAAATCCTGCACTTGAGCTGTGTGCGTGTTGTTTCAGCCATTTTGTATCACATTTGAAAGTGAGCATCTTTTAAATGCGCTTTCATAAATTGTTCTCGTTCCGTGTGATATTTTTATCACAGCAGTTGTCAGTAATACACAAGACGCTGCCATTGCACCGCCGTTCCAGCCCGGAAGTTGGATGTTGTCCTTTCCCTCTTCATGGAAACCTCTCAGAGGTAAATACTGCCTGCACAAGACTTTGTGGCTCTCAGCGCTGTAGTTCCATACCGCAGAAGTGGCAGGAGATCGATAGACATCGTGTTGCTGCTCACTGCTGCAGGTGTTTGCGTATTTGAACTCTTCCACGGGTCTAAATAAAATACGTATCATTATTATAAGTGAGTACCAGATCTGAACGTGAGCGATTTTCCAAGCTGCTTTCACAAAACCTTGTCACTTCCGCATGACATTTATATTATAGCAGATGATCGTCATAAAACCTGCTGCAACTGCTTTCTCCTGTGTCCGCGACCCCCCCCCTCCCCCCCCCCCCCCCCAGCGAGGCTTTGCGACCCCCTGGAGGGTCGCGACCCACAGGTTGAAAAACATTGGTTTATATGTTACATTATTACTGTACTACACACCTGTACGACACACCAATAATCAGTAAGTAAAACAAAATTATGCAGAAATATTATGACAAACCAGTTACGGGTTAAATACATTTTGAAACAGAGACTATTGGAAAGTAACCCAAATTTTCATTTTCAAGGTAGGTAAAATTGTTATCAAAGAAACACAATTCATTAACAAGTAACACATGTTCCACGGTGAAATACCTCCATCTGTTTCAAGGTATAAAATGGTGTATGACAGACGAAGTATGACTTAACTAATCGCACGTTATATAAATAGTTCTAACAAATATAAAGCATTTTTCTCATCATAAAATTCTGCGACTTAAGAATTAACAATATATTCCAAATATCTTTATAATGCAAGGGAAATTCGGAAAGAAAGTGCCGTTTGGCAATAAAAAAGGAATCAGCTACAGATAAAGAAGCAATTTATTTCACAATACTCTGTAAAGCACTATTTTTCAACATACCCGCGCAATTTTCCATTGATTTCTCTTAGCGTGGCGTAAGTTTATGTATTCCTTCGTAACAGAATGTTGCCGCCTATTGCCCAAAGAAGTTTAGGCACCTAACGTCAGCAAAGTTTATAAAAACCCAAATTTTCAGTAAGCACCTCCTAATTACTGTTGACGAAATTTGTGAAAATTGACGAGCAATATCATTAATCGTAAACCTGTGGTTTTTCTTACTCATTTCTTGGATTGCACTAACCAGTTCATCAGGAACCACAGATGGACGGCCACTACGTTCTTCGCCATTCCTTAAACTGTCAGACCCATATCTTCTCACCGCTGAAACAGTGATTGCATTTTCCCCATAAACCTCGCAGATTTGTCGATGAATGTCTCTTGGTCTAACGTTCTTAGCATTCAGAAAACGAATCACAGATTTTCGGTCAACGATGCCAATACAATCGCCACGAACAACACATAAAACAGAACGAGCTCCAAATCGCGCCATTTGTTCTGCCTGAAGCAGAGATACTACTGCGGGTGGGCGGAACTGCGATCATAGAAGTGCTGTGTAGAAAAATAAAAACGGAACTTACTTTCCTAACTACCCTCGTATTAAACAGAACTTACAGGTACAGATTGCGAAATACTAGCAAATGCTGCACAAAACACAACTGCTGTATGTTGGCATGATGCCTATTCAGGCAGCAACCAACCACACAGGTACGCCTTGGAAAGATCACAAAAATACCAACTGGCGATATATTATTATTTAAAGTTTGTACTATTTGATAATTGGATGTATTAGTAGCATTCTCAGTTGAGCGCCCCATCTGGAATACAAATTGTGATATGCTAAGTAAATTTTTTCCACTTAAGTATGCGACTACTCTTGAGTACATTAAGTTTTCGAATATCTGGCGAAGAGATGTTAGTAAGGAAACTGAATGATAATTGTTTAAGTCTGCCACGCCACTTTCCTTATGAAGTGGTTTTACAATTACATATTTTAAGCTGTCTGGAAAAATTCCCTCTGCCAGTGATGTATTGCAAAGATCCCTAAGGACATTACTTATTAAGATGGAATAACTTTTCAAAATTCTGTTTGAAATTTCATCAACCCCGCAAAAGCTATTGCTTTATACAATATTTATAGCTGTATAAATTTCAGTAAAGGCTGTTGGTGCTAGTTCGAGTTGGTTAAAGTTCTGTGGAATGACGTTGATAATATACTCTTTTGTTTCTTCAACTGAACCATTTAATACTATATTTGCTGCTACGTTTAGAAAGTGATTATTGAAAGTACTTACATCTTGTGAATTATGAGTCACAACATTGTCACTTACCTTAATTGCTACGGAATCTTGTAGGCTGACTGTCCGCCCTGTGTCCTGTCTGACAATGTCCCACATAGTTTTAATCTTATCACCTGAATTATTTATTTATGTCAGGACACCAAAGAGACGTGGTCTCCAAAGTTGTGATTTATTTTTGTCTTTAATTTTCGTCGGCGATACGCTGGACGTAAATTTTGTGCGTCCATTCTGGACTTTGACTGTGGCACGCTGTGTACGGACATCGGATTTTTGGACTTTCAATTTACTGTGACATATTCAGGCCTTCGGCTTCAGATACTGTTTTTTTATTATTCAAGACGTGACTCTTTTTCAGTTATTGTACTCCGAAGTAACTCCCGCCGTAACAGATTATGACAGTCTCTCGTGCGCATAGCTTCATGTGATTTTAAAATCAGTCACAAAGTACCGACTAAAAAATACCGTGCTTTCCCTGTTCTCGAAGTACTACTCTCTCCCCTACATTTTTCAAATGACAGCTACATAAATGCTCTGCATACCACTGTAAAGTGCGTGGCCGAGGGTACTTGTCACTGTACCACTTAAAAGAGTTTCTTCCCGTTCCAGACGTATATCGAGCGCGCGAAGAATTACTGCTTTCATGCTTCTGTGCACTATGTATAAAGTCCATTTTCGTCTTAGTGGCCACTACAGGTGCGATACATATCAGTTTATAGCATATTTCCAGGGTCATATCTCTAACTTTATAAACAGACTACTGCACGATACTTTCCACCTATCTTCAAAGCATCTTCGGGACGCCCTGCTTGAGCCAAATAAACCTGTGACCACAGGCGCTCCTTGTTTGTGCGCATGCAAGGTAACAAGATAAATCTCTTTGATATGGGTCCCACATTCCTTTCCGGCCATTAATACACTCCTGGAAATAGAAAAAAAGAACACATTGACACCGGTGTGTCAGACCCACCATACTTGCTCCGGACACTGCGAGAGGGCTGTACAAGCAATGATCACACGCACGGCACAGCGGACACACCAGGAACCGCGGTGTTGACCGTCGAATGGCGCAAGCTGCGCAGCATTTGTGCACCGCCGCCGTCAGTGTCAGCCAGTTTGCCGTGGCATACGGAGCTCCATCGCAGTCTTTAACACTGGTAGCATGCCGCGACAGCGTGGAAACGAACCGTATGTGCAGTTGACGGACTTTGAGCGAGGGCGTATAGTGGGCATGCGGGAGGCCGGGTGGACGTACCGCCGAATTGCTCAACACGTGGGGCGTGAGGTCTCCACAGTACATCGATGTTGTCGCCAGTGGTCGGCGGAAGGTGCACGTGCCCGTCGACCTGGGACCGGACCGCAGCGACGCACGGATGCACGCCAAGACCGTAGGATCCTACGCAGTGCCGTAGGGGACCGCACCGCCACTTCCCAGCAAATTAGGGACACTGTTGCTCCTGGGGTATCGGCGAGGACCATTCGCAACCGTCTGCGTGAAGCTGGGCTACAGTCCCGCACACCGTTATGCCGTCTTCCGCTCACGCCCCAACATCGTGCAGCCCGCCTCCAGTGGTGTCGCGACAGGCGTGAATGGAGGGACGAATGGAGACGTGTCGTCTTCAGCGATGAGAGTCGCTTCTGCCTTGGTGCCAATGATGGTCGTATGCGTGTTTGGCGCCGTGCAGGTGAGCGCCACAATCAGGACTGCATACGACCGAGGCACACAGGGCCAACACCCGGCATCATGGTGTGGGGAGCGATCTCCTACACTGGCCGTACACCACTGGTGATCGTCGAGGGGACACTGAATAGTGCACGGTACATCCAAACCGTCATTGAACCCATCGTTCTACCATTCCTAGACCGGCAAGGGAACTTGCTGTTCCAACAGGACAATGCACGTCCGCATGTATCCCGTACCACCCAACGTGCTGTACAAGGTGTAAGTCAACTACCCTGGCCAGCAAGATCTCCGGATCTGTCCCCCATTGAGCATGTTTGGGACTGGATGAAGCGTCGTCTCACGCGGTCTGCACGTCCATCACGAACGCTGGTCCAACTGAGGCGCCAGGTGGAAATGGCATGGCAAGCCGTTCCACAGGACTACATCCAGCATCTCTACGATCGTCTCCATGGGAGAATAGCAGCCTCCATTGCTGCGGAAGGTGGATATACACTGTACTAGTGCCGACATTGTGCATGCTCTGTTGCCTGTGTCTATGTGCCTGTGGTTCTGTCAGTGTGATCATGTGATGTATCTGACCCCAGGAATGTGTCAATAAAGTTTCCCCTTCCTGGGACAATGAATTCACGGTGTTCTTATTTCAATTTCCAGGAGTGTATAATAAAAACCATAAAATATGACAATAGTTGCAATACTCAATCCTGCCAGAGGAACATCCGCAACTGAGCATTGTAGCAAACACGACCGGTTTCGGGCTCTTACATGCCCATCATTCATCAGATGCTATCAATTTGTGCTCTGATCCCGAGCGCCCCGGTGGATGAGGGTAGGAGGTGTATTACCAACGAGCGCAGAGCACGGTGTTTGAACTACTGGCAAGTAAAAGAACCTCACAGCTGAAGCGGTATTTTTTAACCTTTGCTGTTGATATTATATTGCAGTCAGTTATTAATTGAATACGAAAGTAAATACAGGCTGCTGAAACAATAAAATCTATTTAGAACGAAGTTAGGTCACTACATCAAAAGAGACAGAGTAGCAACCTTTATGGTACATATTATGTAAATTGAAGTTGGAGGTGGGGAGAAAGGAAAGGGACTATTGATATCAACTGCATGGAGACTTTATGCGGAATCAGCTGCACGAGTGGAAATGTGTGCCGGGCTGGGATTCGAGCCTGGGATCTCCTGCTTACAAGGCAGTTGCGTTAACCACCCGATCACAGTGATTATTCCACTTGCGTCTACTATCTCGGTAAGCCCCTCGGTCGAGCCACACTTCCACCTACACCCACCGGTTTGAGATTCTCGTAGGAGGTCAAACGTAGATCTGCATCCACACTGTAGGCGGTCGATTTATTGCCCATCGAGACGAATCAGTTACACGAGTGCGTAGCGCGTTGTGTCTGTTCTTTCGGATATATTTCGGACATACAGGGTGTTTCAAAAATGACCGGTATATTTGAAACGGCAATAGAAACTAAACGAGCAGCGATAGAAATACACCGTTTGTTGCAATATGCTTGGGACAACAGTACATTTTCAGGCGGACAAACTTTCGAAATTACAGTAGTTACAATTTTCAACAACAGATGGCGCTGCAAGTGATGTGAACGATATAGAAGACAACGCAGTCTGTGGGTGCGCCATTCTGTACGTCGTCTTTCTGCTGTAAGCGTGTGCTGTTCACAACGTGCAAGTGTGCTGTAGACAACATGGTTTATTACTTAGAACAGAGGATTTTTCTGGTGTTGGAATTCCACCGCCTAGAACACAGTGTTGTTGCAACAAGACGAAGTTTTCAGCGGAGGTTTAATGTAACCAAAGGACCGAAAAGCGATACAATAAAGGATCTGTTTGAAAAATTTCAACGGACTGGGAACGTGACGGATGAACGTGCTGGAAAGGTAGGGCGACCGCGTACGGCAACCAAAGAGGGCAACGCGCAGCTAGTGCAGCAGGTGATCCGACAGCGGCCTCGGGTTTCCGTTCGCCGTGTTGCAGCTGCGGTCCAAATGACGCCAACGTCCACGTATCTCTCATGCGACAGAATTTACACCTCTATCCATACAAAATTCAAACGCGGCAACCCCTCAGCGCCGCTACCATTGCTGCACGAGAGACATTCGCTAACGATATAGTGCACAGGATTGATGACGGCGATATGCATGTGGGCAGCATTTGGTTTACTGACGAAGCTTATTTTTACCTGGACGGCTTCGTCAATAAACAGAACTGGCGCATATGGGGAACCGAAAAGCCCCATGTTGCAGTCCCATCGTCCCTGCATCCTCAAAAAGTACTGGTCTGGGCCGCCACTTCTTCCAAAGGAATCATTGGCCCATTTTTCAGATCCGAAACGATTACTCCATCACGCTATCTGGAGATTTTTCGTGAATTTGTGGCGGTACAAACTCCCTTAGACGACACTGCGAACACCTCGTGGTTTATGCAAGATGGTGCCCGGCCACATCGCACGGCCTGCGTCTTTAATTTCTTGAATGAATATTTCGATGATCGTGTGATTGCTTTGGGCTATCCGAAACATACAGGAGGCGGCGTGGATTGGCCTCCCTATTCGCCAGACATGAACCCCTGTGACTTCTTTCTGTGGGGACACTTGAAAGACCAGGTGTACCGCCAGAATCCAGAAACAGTTGAACAGCTGAAGCAGTACATCTCATCTGCATGTGAAGCCATTCCGCCAGACACGTTGTCAAAGGTTTCGGGTAATTTCATTCATAGACTACGCCACATTATTGCTACGCATGGTGGATATGTGGAAAATATCGTACTGTAGTGTTTCCCAGACCGCAGCGCCATCTGTTGTTGAAAATTGTAACTACTGTAATTTCGATAGTTTGTCTGCCTGAAAATGTACTGTTGTCCCAAGCATATTGCAACAAACGGTGTATTTCTATCGCTGCTCGTTTAGTTTTTATTGCCGTTTCAAATATACCGATCATTTTTGAAACACCCTGTATGTATTGTATATGTTGCGGTACCCAGTGCCGCTGCACTTGAGGCTGTAGGTGTTTAGCCACTGCACACAAGCTTAGGAGAGGCGACATGGAACGGACGACCAGGGCAGTTACTTGCTGCAGCTAGCTGGCACCCTTCTTCCGTCTGCGAGATGTTTACGTTAGCTGGGCAGATGCAAGGGGGAGCAGGAGCAGTCCGGACAGCACAGTGCTGCACTCGCTTGAAAGGCGGCCCGGGATCAGCTGGAGCATGTATGCAGGGAGCAGCGACCAACTTAGCCAAGTAAATCGTCGCTAATATTAAGATAAGCATCGATTGCAGACTAATTTTGTTCACTGAGAAGTTTAGCCTTCTTTGCGTTTCGTGACGTAAATCTCAAGATCTTTTAAAATCTCTAACCGTCTAATTTTTTCAACATTTACGACTAAAGGTTATCTTATAGAGGACGCGCGCCCTTGCACAAAGAGTGGGAAAGACAAAGTACACTTTGTTGTATGTGTATGCTTCTCTGATTTCTAATTTTATGTTCAGGTGACAACGAATGAATACTTGTCCATCAAATGCCGCCCATAGGTATGAACCACATGCATGTTAATAGCACTTCCCTAAGCTGACAAACTGGTGTAGTGAAAAGAATTGTACTTGTTTCAGGTCTTAATTTAAGCTTTTGCGTTCTCTGTTGCAGCAAGTGAAGATAGACTTTGAAGGCCGACACCGGTTATGACTCTGTCGCAAAAAGTGCCATAGCTCACAGCACACGTTCTCAAAGGAACAGGACATTAGCTGACTGAATTCCTCTTTTCAAACGATGTATGGTATCGAGAGTACGGGCGACCCAAAAAGGCATTTAAACAACAGTGTTTGGCGGATATACGCTACTGGCCATTAAAATTGATTCACCAACAAGAAATTCAGATGATAAACGGGTATTCACTTGACAAATACATTGTACTAGAACTGACATGTGATTACATTTTCACCAAATTTGGGTGCATAGATCCTGAGTAATCAGGACCCAGAAAAACCACCTCTGGCCGTAATAACGGCCTTGATACGCCTGGGCATCGAGTCAAACAGAGCTTGGATGGCGCGTACAGGTACAGCTGTCCATGCAGCTTCAACGCGATATCACAGTTCATAAAGAGTAGTGACTGGCATATTGTGACGAGCCAGTTGCTCGGCCACCATTGACCAGACGTTTTCAGTTGGTGAGAGATCTGGAGAATATGCTGGCCAGGGCAGCAGTCGAACATTTTCTGTATCCAGAAAGGCTCGTACAGGACCTGTAACATGCGGTCGTGCATTATCCTGCTGAAATGTAGGGTTTCGCAGGGATCGAATGAAGGGTAGAGCCACGGGTCGTAACACATCTGAAATGTAACGTCCACTATTCAAAGTGCCGTCAATGTGAACAAGAGGTGACCGAGACGTGTAACCAGTGGCACCCCATGCCATCACGCCGGGTGATACGCCAGTATGACGACGACGAATACACTCTTCCAATGTGCGTTCACCGCGATGTTAACAAACACGGATGCGACCTTCATGATGCTGTAAACAGAACCTGGATTCATCCGAAAAACTGACGTTTTGCCATTCGTGCACCCAGGTTCGCCGTTGAGTACACCATCGCAGGCGCTCCCGTTTGTGATTCAGCGTCAAGGGTAACCGCAGCCGTGGTCTCCGAGCTGATAGTCCATGCTGCTGCAAACGTCGGCGAACTGTTCATGCTGATGGTTGTTGTCTTGCAAACGTCCGCATCTGTTGACTCAGGGATCGAGACGTGGTTGCACGATCCGTTACAGCCATGCGGATAAGATGCCTGTCATCTCTACTGCCAGTGATACGAGGCCGTTGGGATCCAACACGGCGTTCCGTATTACCCTCCTGAACCCACCGATTCCATATTCTGCTAACAGTCATTGGATATCGACCAACGCGAGCAGCAATGTCGCGATAGGATAAACCGCAATTGCGAATGGCTACGATCCGACCTTTATCGAAGTCGGAAACGTGATGGTACGCATTTCTCCTCCTTACACGAGGCATCACAACAACGTTTCACGAGGCAACACCGGTCAACTTCTGTTTGTGTATGAGAAATCGGTTGGAAACTTTGCTGTTGTCAGCACGTTGTAGGTGTCGCGACCGGCGCCAACCTTGTGTGAATGCTCTGAAAAGCTCATCATTTGCATATCACAGCATCTTCTTCCTGTCGGTTAAATTTCGCGTCTGTAGCACGTCATCTTCGTGGTGTAGCAACTTTAATGGCCAGTAGTGTAGTTTATGCTTGAGGTGATTCTGAGATGTTTTGGAGGTGTTTTTCATATCATGACTTGGGCCCAGTTATTGAGGTTACTATGAACGTGGATAGGCATTTGTATTTTAACACAGTGTTTCGCAATCTTCTACATGTTCATGATGGGCATGCTGATTTCTTTCCGCCGTACGACTGTGGCAACAACTGTGTTCGCAAGCACTTTGTGGTACATCGATTGGTCCGCTAAATCACCCGATGTTAGCCTCATAGAAAGTGTCTGGCTAGGTGTCCGCCACCTAATGATCGATGAGTGGCCTCATTTGGATACGGTATACTTGGACAAACGTGTTGATTTTCTACCTGGTCGAGCTAAGGCCGTTATCGAGGCCAGAGGCAGTGTCACAGGGAGGGTTGGTCGGTCGATTTGGGGGAGGGAAGCAAACATCGAGGTCATCAGTACCATCGGATTAGGGAAGGAAGTCGGCCGTGTCCTGTCAAAGGAACCATTCCGGAATTTTCCTGAAGCGATTCGGGGAAATCACGGAAAACCTAAACAAGGATGGCCATCCTCGTGTTGGAACCGTCATTGCCCTGAATCGAGTCCGGTGTGCTAACCACTGCGCCACCTCACTCGGTGGTGTTACAGGGTGTTAGCGTAACGTCTCCTGGGGGTGGTTAATATTCTTCACTCCGTTCCTGTTCTGGCTTCCACCTACGAGTAAATCCCACTGCAGCAAATTCTCAGATCCAATTGTTTTCGCTATTACTCCACATGATTACGTTCTCAGTATCAGTAAATCTTACGCAGTGTTCTCGTCTTACGGTGTCTAATCTGAGTATGCATCGTGCGTAACGTTCGAATGCTCATCCGACTCGGTAATATTCCCATGCCAAACACTTCACACCCCCAGATCGCTTGCCTCGTAACATGCAGTTATCACTGTCAACAGTCCACTTGCGTTTCCCTAACTGTTGAGGCATCGCTTCCTCCAAGCCTTCCCCCCGCCCAAAGGGACGCTCCCATTTTGGACACCCACGAAACTGATTTCTTGTTGTATGTGTCTTTTGTCAACTGGGAGTCCAATTCAAGTTTATTTTTCCTGGAAGCTATAGTCTTGCATCCCGTTGTATTCCAGTCAATCCATTACCCCAGACATTTAAATTTTTTTACTTTATGTGTTTTCTGTTTTTGGACTTTAAGGTATTTATTTAGGTGTCTTTTGTTTCTCATGATTTTAGTTTTTTTAAAGAAATGGTAATTCCGATTTTAGCTCTTTCTTTCTCTAGTTCAAGAATTTTTTCCTTTGCTTCCTCCTTTTTTTCAGGAAACTTGGCCAGATCATCTGCAAAGGCAACGCATTTGATTTTTAGATTCTTCTTTTTGCAACCCAGTCTTATTGCATTCTATATATTTTTACTGCATTCTCTAATAACTTTCTCAAGTACATAAGGGGAAAGCCCTCCCTTGTCTTACTCCTGTTTCTATTTCAAATGAGTCTGACACTTCTACCATGAATTTGATTTTTGACATGTATTTCTTATAGTGGCTTATGTTATGTTGGTTGTTCTCTTATCCAAACGCAGTTCTTCTGGCTATGGACTCTCTATGAATCGAATCCTACAGCTTGAAATCAATGAAAGAAATTAGGTAAGTCTTTGTCCTTGATTTTCGGTACCCATAATGTTTCTGAGGTTCAGTATTTCTTCAGAGCATGATCTACGCTTTCTGAATCGTCCATGATACTCTCCCAGTTATGGATCCAGTTGCGGTCTTGGTCTATTTAAAAGGACTTTTGAAAGAATCTCAAAATTAATCAAACAATGAGACTCCTCTGTACTTCTCTGGGTCTGTTTTCAACCCATTCTTGTGAAAACGATGGATGAAAGCTGTCTTGCACTGTACTGGCATCTCATCTTCTTCCCACATTTTATGGAACTCATACTGAAGAGATGTAATGTAATTTTTTTTTTCATAGGTCATCCACCGTTTATAATTTCTTTGTTCTCAAACGACTTTTTGTAATTTTTCAGTTGTCCGTGGCTCTGAATCTGGTTTATCAGAATGAATTTAAAGTGTTCAAGTTGGTTTCGCAATTCAAGACTTTGTCAAAGAATTCTGCTAATTCTTACAGTTTGCTGCATCGTTGTGAGCAATGTTCCCATTATGCCTTACTGAACAACATTACTAAAATGTCCACAAAAGTTCTTTGGCCCATGAAACACAACTGGTACGTCGTGCCTGCTGTTCTTGTCACGCTGTTACCCTGAGTCCATCTCGCCGCCGCCGGTTCTGCAGCCGTTGTGCTGCAGCCAAGTGTCTGGGCCATCAGTCGGCGACGGCGCTGCCGTGTCCCTCAGGCCACAGATTCCACCTTTCTCAGCGTCCCAAAGATGGCGATAAATTTATGCTTGCTCTGTTGCAATTTACACCTGCAAATTTCCAGTGACGTTAGACACACACAGTAGCCATCATAGACTAACACCATTGCACACAGCTACAGGGATACCTTTTCCTGTAGTGAAGATATTTGCGATAAAAAATTCACGTGTGGATGAAATTGTAATCAGCGTATGACACAGTGTCAGTTTTTTATTGTTCGTGGAAGGTACTCATGGTGTAACGTTCCAAATTTTCATCAGTGTTCAATCTCTATTTTTATCATTTTACGTTTTTAATAGTTTCTTTGCCTAAAAATCCCTATGGTAGAAGAACAGAAAATCTGTTACTTCTCCCCTTTCTGCAATTTGGAGAAATGAAATACAATAATGAAAAACAAAAAAATGTTTCTAATTGTGAGTAAGACTCGCACACTGAGGATTCCGTGTAAGCCGGTCGGAGTGGCCGAGCGGTTCTAGGCGTTAAGTCCCATAGTGCTCAGAGTCATTTGAACCATTTGATTCCGTGTAAACTTGATTATGTAAACAGATAATTCATCCATCCCGGGAACCGAGAATCCCGACGACGTTTGTCTGTTATCGACATCGATACTAGCAAAATATTGGTTCCGGCAATTCCAAGACTGTCAGAAAATCGCCACTGTAATTCCTGAGACTAGGCCAGACATAATAATAATAAAAAAAGCGAGCAGAAGCTTCATTTTATGCATATATAAAGAAGATGTAATAAAAAAAATACTTCCTTACTAAAATGTCACTTAACTCTCAATTTGCATGCAGTAATACTATTCTATTACGCATTTGAAGGACGATGATTGCAATGCAAGCTCTAATGGCAGAAAAATGTTGTTTTACGTGATAAAAGTTGTGTTTGACAATTTTCGTTTTTTTTCTTTACTTGTGCTGTGAAATTTTGCTTCTTGGCAGATTTCATGATTCTATGTCAACAAGAAGTACCTAATCTTCACACCACATTTCAAAAGCTTCTATTCTCTTCTTGTCCAAACTATTTATAGTCCATGTTTCACTTCCGTAAATAGCTACACTCCATACAAATAATTTCAGAAACGACTTCCTGACACTTAAATCTATCCCTGATGTTAACAAATTTCTCTTCTTCAGAAACGCTTTCCTTGCCATTGCCAGTCTACATTTTATATCCTCTCTACTTCCACCATCATCAGTTATTTTGCTCCTCAAATAGCAAAACTCCTTTACTACTTTAAGTGTCTTATTTCCTAATCTAATTCCCTCAGCATCACCCGACTTAATTCGACTACATTCCATTCTCCTCGTTTCGCTTTTGTTGATGTTCGTCTTATATCCTCCTTTCAAGACACTGTCCATTCCGTTCAAGCGCTCTTCCAAGCCCTTTGTTGTCATCGGCGAACCTCAGAGTTTTTATTCCTTCTCCATGGATTTTAATACCTACTCCGAATTTTTCTTTTGTTTCCTTTACTGCTTGCTCAATATACAGATTGAATAACATCTGGGATAGACTACAACCCCGTCTCACTCCCTTCCCAACAACTGTTCCCCTTTCATGCCCCTCGACTCTTATAACTGCTATCTGCTTACTGTACAAATTGTAAATAGCCTTTCACTCCCTGTATTTTACCACTGCCACCTTCAGAATTTCAAAGAGAGAATTCCAGTCAACATTGTCAAAAGCTTTCTCTAAGTCTACAAATGCTAGAAACGTAGGCTTGCAATTCCTTAATCTATTTTCTAAGATAACTCGTAGGGTCAGTATTGCCTCACGTGTTCCAATATTTCTACGGAATCCAAACTGATCTTATCCAAGGTCGGCTTCTAATAGTTTTTCCATTTGTCTGTAAAAAATTCGTGTGAGTATTTTGCAGCTGTGACTTATTAAACTGATAGTTCGGTAATTTTCACATCTGTCAACATCTGCTTACTTTGGGATTAGAATTATTATATTCTTCTTGAAGTCTGAGGGTATGTCGTCTGGCTCATACATCTTGCTCACCGGATGGTAGAGTTTTGTCAGGACTGGCTCTCCCAAGGCCGTCAGTAGTTCTAATGGAATGTTGTCTACTCCCAGGGCCTTGTTTCGACTTAGGTTTTTCAGTGATCTGTCAAACTCCTCAAGCAGTATCATATCTCCCATTTCGTCTTCACCTACATCCTCTTCCATTTCCATTATATTGTACTCAAGTACATCGCCTTTGGTAGACCCTCTATATACTCCTTCCACCTTTCTGCTTTCTCTTCTTTGCTTAGAACTGGGTTTCCATCTGAGCGCTTGATATTCATACAAGTGGTTCTCTTTTCTCCAAAGGTCTCTTTAATTTTCCTGTAGGCAGTATGTATCTTACCCCTAGTGAGATAAGCCTCTAGATCCTTACATTTGTCCTCAAGCCATTCCTTCTTAGTCATTTTGCACTTCCTGTCGATCTCATTTTTGAGACGTTTGTATTCCTTTTTGCCTGCTTCATTTACTGCATTTTTATATTTTCTCCTTTCATCAATTAAATTCAATATATCTTGTGTTACCCAAGGATTCCTACTAGCCCTCGTCTTTTTACCTACTTGATATTCTGCTGCCTTCACTACTTCATCCCTCAGTGCTACCCATTCTTCTTCTACTTTACTTCTTTCCCCCATGCCTGTCAGTTGTTCCCTTATGCTCTCCCTGAAACTCTGTACAACCTCTGGTTTAGTGAGTTCATCCAGGTCCCATATCCTTAAATTCCCACCTTTTTGCAGTTTCTTCAGTTTTAATCTACAGTTCATAACCAATAGATTGTGGTCAGAGTCCACATCTAGCCCTCGAAATGTCTTACAATTTGAAACCTGGTTTCTAAATCTCTGTCTTACCATTACATACCTTCTAGTATCTCCAGGCATCTTCCATGTATACAACCTTCTTTCATGACTCTTGAACGAAGTGTTAGCTATGATTAAGTTATACTCTGCAAAATTCTTCCAGGCGGCTTCCTCTTTCATTTCTCACCCCCAATCCATATTCACCTACTACGTTTCCTGCTCTTTCTTTTCCTACTATCTAATTCCAGTTACCCAGGACTATTAAATTTTCGTCTCCCTTGACTATCACTGGGCTGCGTGTCTATCTTGGCCACAATAATGCGTTCACTATGCTGTTTGTAGTAGTTTACCTGCACTCCTATTTTTTATTCATTATTAAACCTATTCCTGCATTACCCCTATTTGATTTTGTATTTATAACACTGTATTCGCCTGACCAGAAGTCTTGTTCCTCCTGCCACCAATCCATTTCCCTTTTTAAATTTCCTAACCTACCTGCCCGATTAAGGGATCTGACATTCCGTGCTCCGATACGTAGAACGCCAGTTTTCTTTCTCCTGATAACGACGTCCTCTTGAGTAGTCCCCGCCCAGAGATCCGAATTGGGGACTATTTTACCTCCGGAATATTTTACCCAAGTGGACGCCATCATCATTTACCCATACAGTAAATCTGCATGCCCTTGGGGAAAAATTACGGCTGTAGCTTCCCCTTGCTTTCAGCCGTTCGCTGTAGCAACAAAGCAAAGCCGTTTTGGTTAGTGTTACAAGGCCAGATTAGTCAACCATCCAGACTGTTGCCCCTGCAACTACTGAAAAGGCTGCTGCCCCTTTTCAGGGGCATCAAAGTATGTGTCGTAAACTACCGTACCTTCTAACTGCATTGACTTAGAAACTTACATATATTACGGAGCCAAGGGACCATACACATTAGTACGTCACATAAATGTAGCTTGATAGGTCTACCTGTTCCTGAGAAAAAGCGGTCTTAACAGAAGGAAAGTCTGATAGTATGTTAACAAAAGAAAAAATTTCTTTTTCGTATGATATAGTTACAACTTAACAATTTGTGGATCTTTTTCTTCCCTTGTACCTTGAAAACTTGCAAACTTGCTTCTTGGCAAATTTTATGGGTCTAGGACAATGGGAAGTACTCTAGATGTCTTGATGACATCGAAATATGTGACATAAATGTGTGACATAAATGGCAGTACCTTTTGATGGCTTTAATTTAGAGGCTTAAGCGTTTTACACTGTCAAGGGACCACAGACCTAAGTATGTGAAATGAATGTCAACGTGATACGTTCACTGGTTCCTGAGAAAATGGTCTCTGAACAGTCGGACTCACGGATCAACAGACACAGACAGACAGACAGGTGGGCAACAAAACGATCCTGTATTGGTTTTGTTTTTACCGTGTGAGATACGAAACCCTAAAAAAAAAAAGCAAAGAAATTACTGTGAAACACAGCTTGAAGCCTTCATCTGATACAGAGATGTAGATAGACTGTTACAGGTGCCGGTTTATGGCTTTCAGAGAAATATTACATATTCTCATTTAAAAAGGCAACTACAGCATCTTCTCGCATAGAAGGTAAAGAATAAGAGTTAGGATGGATAAATTTTAGCTGTGACATCAAAAGGAGTGAACATTCATGGTAGATTAAAAGTGGGTGGACCGAGCGAGGTGGCGCAGTGGTAGCACACTGGACTCGCATTCGGGAGGACGACGGTTCAATCCCGCGTCCGGCCATCCTGATTTAGGTTTTCCGTGATTTCCCTAAATCGCTCCAGGCAAATGCTGGGATGGTTCCTTTCAAAGGGCACGGCAGACTTCCTTCCCCATCCTTCCCTAATCCGATGAGACCGATGACCTCGCTGTTTGGTCTCTTCCCCCAAAACAACCAACCAACCAAAAGTGGGTGGTCGCGAACACAGTATGTCGTGACCCGCACTTTTCCAGTATAGCGATATGTGCGCAGCTAGAGAAATATTTGCCGGCCGAAGCGGCCGTGCGGTTCTAGGCGCTGGAGTCTGGAACCGCGAGACCGCTACGGTCGCAGGTTCGAATCCTGCCTCGGGCAAGGATGTGTGTTGTGATATCCTTAGGTTAGTTAGGTTTCAATAGTTCTAAGTTCTAGGGGACTAATGACCTCAGAAGTTGAGTCCCATAGTGCTCAGAGCCATTTGAATCATTTTGAACAGAAATATTTTCAGCTCTTTGCTTCTGGTCAGATAAATGTCAGTTTTCCGCTAAAAATGCTGGCAATTGAAGCCGTGCTTCGTTAGTTCACGGGCGTTGCGTCGGATAACGTCGTGGCAGCTGCACAATATTCCAACGAGGCAGCTGCTCGTCATCTACTTACTTAGCACCTGAAGATGACGGGCAGCTGTCTCGTTGAAAAACTGTGCAGCTTCCACAACGTTATCCGAACCGACGCCCATGAACCATTGAAGCAGTTATTACGTCGTGGAAGTATCAAAAAGCACAAATAAAGCAAAGCTAAGTTGTGAAGAATACAATAGAGAAAGGTTACTGATTTTGGATGTGCATTCGTCGCACGATATGTTGTATGAATATTTCAGACGACGTTCACAGGATCTACTGCTATTCAGAGTGACCTGTTGTGGTATTCAGAAGGACTTAAAGAGGAGCAGTAAACACTTCTTTTTCAGTAGCTGACAAAATGCTGGATATCCAGTAAGTCGCTTCTTGACTTGCTACATCTCTGGCCATTAAAACAAATTGCAAAACCATGAAAGTGGATAGCAACAAATTGCCATGAAGTGTGCTTTACGACTGATATGCAAATGATTAGCATTTCAGAGCAACAACATAACCTACATAGGAGTAACGCCATTTACATTCTGTGGCTGAATCGTGGGCAATGGAGTCAAATAATCGTAACACGATATTGTTCCTTAGATTGCTCAGTATTCCACAGCTGTCGTTCGAAAATGATGCGATCATTAGAGTCATACTGAACACTATGCATTTATTCAGTGGCGCTCACGACCAGCGCTTCAGAGGACAGACATATTGCTTGCTCTGCCGTGCAGTATCGTGCAGCCACATCACATATACTGCGTCGGGAAATGTGCTTGTTTCAGCAAAACAATTATTTCCGCAGAAAGTGCGATGACGACTGTAGCGCCACAGAATGTCAGCACATCCATCAGTTTTGCAGTTTCCCTTGATGTGGTAGCAGAGACCAGCATGCCGAAAGAGGTGTGCCCGATGACAAAACTGGATACAGCGACGGCAACACGCTTATTTTAAGACGAGTCGCGGATCTGCAAACAGCAGTACGATGAGCGAATCAGTGTGTCCAGGCTGCAGGAAATGTGAGCGTTGCGGGATTACATTAATGCGAGCCCAGCACCTGGTGTGATGGAAGGGAATGCCACTGAGTAAACAACAGGATAACATCTGGTTCGCGTAGCCGGTAATTTGGTTTGAGACCTTTATACTTCTGACGTTTTAAAGCCGGTTGCCGTGCCTTAGCTTCGAGTTCTCTTTGACGTTATCTTTCTGCAAGATAACGCAAGACCACATGTTTCCCTTGCTGTTCCTACTAACGTGGATAAAGACGATGTGCGACTGTCTTCGTAGTCAGCACTTGCTCCAGATCTGGTACTCAATTGGAAGCACCTGTTCATGGGTTCCCGAGCGACTAGCAAATGTTCATTCACCAGCTATCATAACTGATGAACTGTAACATAGAGCTGATGCATAGTGGAATGACGCACCAGTATCTGTCATTCAAGCTCAGTTTGACTCCGCTCAGCCGGTTTAGAGCAATTGTTGCTCCGTGTACTGAATTTCGCTCCTCACTGTACAACTTAAATAGCATACAAATTTAATCGTTTACTCTTCCTGTCATATTATATATGCGCAATAAGCAAAATTTGGTGATTTCTTACGATTTGTGGTGTAATTTTATTGTATAACAGTGCATATATTTAAAATACAATGCCTGACAAAAAAAGTAAAGCATCCAGAAGACATGGTACAGTGACATGTACACATCATTGGCGGGTATGTAAACGATTAGAAGTTGAGCATCCACCAGAGAGCATTACTGATGTTCGTCTTTAGTGCTGTCACCAGGCCTGGTAGCGTATATAAGGGGCGTTAGGTAATGAGAGATGACTGAAGGGCACGGAAATACCACCTACTATCGTGAGACAGAGTTATCGACACCTGAAGCTAGCCTCATAGTGGGTTTAGTCGAATCGTGCAACATCCAGATTTGTGGTTCTTTTTTATATGACAATGTGAGGAAATGTGAGGGTAGGCAGCCTCGTCATCAAGGTTACAGTGGACCAACTCTGATCACCACATGGGGTGATGACTGCATTTTTCCATCAAGTGCATCATGACCCTTTCAGTTCTGCGCCCTCCGTCCGAGAACAGTAATGAAATACTGTGTCACCCCACACCAGTGGTTGGAGAAAAGTAACAGCAATACTGGGGAATTACCGCCCCAATATATAGGCTGCCGTTAACATCAAAACGCAAACGACTGCGGCTGTTGTAAGTAGGCTGTTTATGTTTTCTTTATGTAAGTAGGCTGTTTATGTTTTCTTATTGGCAACGTTACGTAGCGCTCTATATGAAAATCACTGGCTGTGCTGTGTGCAGTCTGTGGCTAGTTTGCATTGTTGTCTGCCATTGTAGTGCTGGGCAGCGGCAGCTGGATGTGAACAGCGCTTAGCGTTGCGCAGTTGGAGGTGAGCCGCCAGCAGTGGTGGATGTGGGGAGAGAGATGGCGGAAGTTTTGAAATTGAACTGCTATATATATTATGATTATTAAGATGGGTAGATCACGTAACTAATGAGGAGGTATTGAATAGGATTGGGGAGAAGAGAAGTTTGTGGCACAACTTGACTAGAAGAAGGGATCGGTTGGTAGGACATGTTTTGAGGCATCAAGGGATCACAAATTTAGCATTGGAGGGCAGTGTGGAGGGTAAAAATCGTAGAGGGAGACCAAGAGATGAATACACTAAGCAGATTCAGAAGGATGTAGGTTGCAGTAGATACTGGGAGATGAAGAAGCTTGCACAGGATAGAGTAGCATGGAGAGCTGCATCAAACCAGTCTCAGGACTGAAGACCACAACAACAACAACAAGATCCAGTCAATAAGAAATTTATGATCTACTTCCAAGAAAACGAGGGCACATAAATAGACATTTCCCTTCACAGGAATTGCATAAATAATTTCTTTACGATTTGGTAACTTATCTGCTAGTGTAAGTTCTCGTGATGCATCACTCTAGTGTTAAGATGTGACATAGGTATTAGACATGGCCATTTTAGTGTAATATTTTTTTTGCTTGAGCTTTGTCATGTATAGATGTAAGTTTTATATTTTTTATATTTTTTATATTTGCTGCTGCTGTTTGCCAGGCATAGTGTTACTGAATTTGACTTTGTGTTACTCTTCTAAGCTAGTTTTTCTTGTTTCCTGCACAGTGCCTTATATTAGTTGTAATTTATGCTGCTTGCTTTGCCATTTCTTTTTGTCATTGATGTTTGTATTAATTGTTTTATGTGATGCTGCATTGCCTCGTCCCTTAGTTTAGCATCTGAGCTCAGTAGATTTAAGTTAGCTTAATAGGGGGAATTGATGTTTGTATTAATTGTTTTATGTGATGCTGCATTGCCTCGTCCCTTAGTTTAGCATCTGAGCTCAGTAGATTTAAGTTAGCTTAATAGGGGGTAGACTATATAAGAAACTAACTATGGTGGATTGGAAGAAATGCATTGAGAAACTAAAAAAAAAATGGTTTGGCCAAAAAAGTAGTGTACAGTGGAAAACAACTATTTTTGACAGAGGATGTGAACAGAATACAGAAAGCAGGCTTAGATAGGACTTTTGGGAATAATGATGAATGAAGGGAGATCTCCAAGAAGCAAAGAAAGTTTTGTTTGCAAAATACTGCAATGAAACAAACCCTGTGCTTTTCTTTTGTGTTATCCCACTATGTGTTTGGGTACCCGCGTTTAATTATGTTCTTCCTGTCTTTATGTGTTTAGCTGATGAGAGCTATGTTGTAGAATTTTTCTATGTTATTTACTTTGTAAAGATGTTTAGACATTATTTATTCTGTTTTGTTTTAATGCTCATGTGTGAAGTTGATGTTTCGAAAGTGATTCTGATCTTTTATTTTTGTACTTATGTCATAATTCCTGTAACACTGATGTATATGTTTATTACTATTCTTTTGTAAAGCCCCTATTACTACACATGTTATCTGTATTGTTATGTTCTTTAATGATGTATTTTGTACCTTTGTTATTGTATTTTTATGTTATAAAATTGTAATTGACACCAGTTCATCAAATTGAGTAACTTGTAAGTTACATTTCACTGCACACGTTTCTGTTGGTCATAGTATATGGACAATATGTGAGAAGTAGGGACTGTTAGTGTTTGCATGTGTGTTAATAATTCAGCAAGGGACTGGATAACAGCATTGCTGGTTTTATGGACAATTCCAAAAACTTTGTGAGTGTACAAGTGGTGGTTATGGACTTGCTATATTAACTGCAAGACTCTTCAATGGTGATTGTGCACCTGCACAGTCACAACAGATGGCTGCTGGCTATCTCTACAAGGACTGCAGTGGGTCTGCACCTCTGGTGGCCCAGCAATACCACAATCTCTACCAGGACTACAGTGGGCCTGTCCACAATTTCTACAAGGACTGCAGTGGGTCTGCACCTCTGGTGGCCCACCAATACCGTAATCTCTACCAGGACTACAGTGGGTCTGCTCTGTGATGACCTACCTACCAATCTTCTTCAAAACGTCGAATGACTCTGCTGTGGGTTTGCTCTGTTGTGGCCCATTACCTGTCAGCATGTCAAGAGTCAGCACTGTCTTTCAGTTGGAAGGACAACACTACTTCTTCAAGACTGTATGGAAATCCACTACTTCCGTGTGCATTGTCTTTTACTGCTCAGACTTTGAGAAAAGAAACGGCAGTTTCACTGTGATGAATGATCAGGACTGCCTTTATGGACTGTGAGAAAATTTTAGCTTTTGACCAACATTGTATCAATAAGTGTGTGCATTTGATATCTTTGTTATTGTAATTATGAAATTTTTTTTCAAATCATTAATGGCCACTGGCCAAAAAAATTTGTAAAATTTTTTTGTGGGGAGCGTGGGGGCTATGTAAGTAGGCTGTTTATGTTTTCTTTATGTAAGTAGGCTGTTTATGTTTTCTTATTGGCAACGTTACGTAGCGCTCTATATGAAAATCACTGGCTGTGCTGTGTGCAGTCTGTGGCTAGTTTGCATTGTTGTCTGCCATTGTAGTGTTGGGCAGCGGCAGCTGGGTGTGAACAGCGCTTAGCGTTTCGCAGTTGGAGGTGAGCCGCCAGCAGTGGTGGATGTGGCGAGAGAGATGGCGGAAGTTTTGAAATTGAACTGCTATATATATTATGATTATTAAGGTAAATACAGTGTTTGTTCTCTATTAAAATCTTTCATTTGCTAACTATCCCTATCAGTAGTTAGTGACTTCCGTAGTTTGAATCTTTTATTTAGCTGGCAATAGTGGCGCTCGCTGTATTGCAGTAGTTCGAGTAATGAAGATTTTTGTGAGGTAAGTGATTTCTGAAAGGTATAGTTTAATGTTACTCAGGGCCATTCATTTGCAGGGATCTTTGATACTCAGATTGCGTTGCGCTAAATAATATTGTGTGTCAGTTAAAGCACAGTCATGTATAAATTGTTCATAAGGGGACGTTTCACTGTGACCGGGGAGCGTGGACTGCTGATGACTGGCGTTGCGTTATCTTCAGCGAAGAATCGCTACTCTGGATTAGCACGGACGACGACCATCGCCGGCAAGGATGGTGGTGTCCTGGGTAGAGGTCCTATTCTTCCAGTATTTTGGGAAAGGCACGGCGTTGTCACTGCGTTCATTATGGTGTGGAGAGCCGTCGGTTATTTCACTTCGCAGCTCGTCGTGTTTGAGGGAACTCCAACGGCACGATGGTAAATCACGGACTTCGAGTGCCTTCATGTTGTAAGCGCATTGTCATGTCGCCGGCTTGGTTGCGGAGTAACCTCGCGAGCGGCCGCGCTTGTTGCAGAGTCGAGCGCGGGATGCGGAGCTGTTACGTTGTGCTGTGGGTAGCTCTGCTTGTGAAAGATATTATTATGTGCGTTCAAGTGTTGTTACAAGTGCTTTTACAGTGAAGTGATGATATATGCAATTCAGTGAAAGGGGGCGCAAAGAAGTAACTAATATTGCTCACACAAGCACTGCCGCAGGTAACGTTTTTGTGTGTCCACTCTTCGTGTGTCGTACCGTACAGCATCAGTCATCTGCGCCGTGTTCGGTCTCCCAGAATGAAATAATGTGAATCAGTAAAAATTAGTTACCACGAAAGAGTGAAATCAAGTGCCAGTTTCTTGTAGCGAGTGTGAGAACGTCCGTTCGGTCACCGCGTTTCCGCATCATCAAGAATCAGCCTCGCCGCGACGGTTACGCGCACGCTCGTACAAGTGAGAACTGAGAACCGAAAATTTAACTTTATCAACAGTGAGACACTATCACTAGTGTCAAGGAGGACTGGAACCAGGTATCTGTGTGTGCGTGACGAGCGTAAGAACCTTCGTTCGATTATTCGGCTTCCTCATCATCAACAATTAGCCGCGCCGTGTCTGGTTACGCTAACGCTTGTCCAGCTGATATTAGAGATGGGCAAAACTGTTCTTTTCAGAGATCGGATCAGAACTGTTCACTCCCTGAAATGAATTAGCTCTTTTTCATGACTCACCACTCATTTACAGTAGAAAATAAATGGAAGGCACATTGCCCTTTAAACTTGGTTTATTCCAGTACTATACCTGTATTTTGATCTTGAACACAGATAATGAGTAAGAATATTGTATTGTTTATTGAAATTTCCACGATATGACAAAGTTTTTGAGTATTGATTTATTTTGCACTATCGTGGTTTTTTGGGTGATCGGAAAATTTCGTAACTTGAGATTTACATTAACAATATATTTGGCTATAATGTATTAAAATTTCATTAACCTCATACAAATACATCGCAAGCCATATATTTTTAAAGTGAACGTTTCCTTCTGAAGACGCCTAAAATCGCAAAATATAAATTTGACTGTAAAACGAAAGTGCTGCATATAGCCTTACGCAGAATAAAATAAGGAAAATATTGGTGTATCACATTTTGCGATACATTTATCAGTTCGCTCGTAATTAAAGCGTAAATTCGAGTGTCCATAATAAAAATCCTATAGTAAGAGGAGTCATCAGGAACCTAATCTGATCAGTTTAAACAAATAAAAATAAAATAAAAACAATTGATGTATACATAACATAATAATGTAATATACATAGCGGTATTACTACGAAGAACAATATCAAGTAGGGACGAACTCCGATGCAGAGGCGCTGAGTCGAGCAGGTCGAGCCGCGAGCTGTATTACTGCGTGAGCTGAGACCGCAGTGACCAGAGTGACACCTGAGTCGCTTTGCTCAACGCTCTGGCTAGAGTCGAGACGGTGGGGTGAGCGTTGAACGGGCGAGTTCCGAGGGTGGGGGGGAGCGGTGAACTCACCCGCTCCGAGACAAATCGTCCGTTCCCTTGCGAGCAGGTTGTTGCAAGTAGTTCCTATGTTATCCGCTAGGTGGCTCTCTGTCCTGTTGCTCGCATCAGCTGCCCAGAGGGCGGGACGTGCGACTGAAACGATCGCCGACAGAGTGCGACACTGCACGCAGCAGATGACGCACAGAGACGGCACGGCATATGTGAAACACAAAATCCAATGGGGCACTGCACAATACAGGCAGCCAAGGTAGAAGCAGGGCAGAGGCCGGCGCTGGCTGTGTTGTGTGGCGTGCACTGTGCTCTGACCAGCAGAGCTACCGTTCTTTTTTTCTGAATCACTGATTGTTCACTCCTTTAAAAGATTCAACTCTATGAATTAGTTCAAGAGCGGATCCCCCATCTCTAGCTGATATTGTGGACAGATGATCATCGAAAATAAGGCGTACAGACTTTGAGGCGTTGCAGCTAGGGCGCGATTGCCAATTTGTCTGTTAAAGCTTTCTTATATGAAGGTATCTGGGCTCCAGTGTAAGCAGTCAGGATCTTATAGGATCTGCAACAGGCGAGCTGTGTCCTGCAGACGTGCGTCATGACCATATGGCGTGACTGCAGCGTGTGAAAGTAGCGAAGAGGCGCTTACAGAGTAGTTACGTTCTCTGGAACTATAAAAATTAATAACTGATCTAGAAATAGCCTGAGGAACTTCATATTTGGTACAGAACCTTCTGTTGTGTAAAGGAACAATCTGTCAAAATCTAAAGCCAATAACTGTCGTAATTTGGAAGTTACAAAAAAAAGTCAGTAAAAAACGTAATTATCCGACACTTAAAAAACTAAATAAATATATATATGTTAATAGTTCACCATCTGTGACTATTTGAAAAGATATGATAACACCTTCAGTGTTTAGATTCAAAGTTAGAAAGTTCTCATTTTAGATAACCTTTCGTAATTTAGCTGTAGTAATAACTTTAAGAACTTCAAGTAGATATTTAAGTTTTGTGTTAGGGTGAGTGTGAGTGTGAAAGAGAGTACTTGTGTGAGTGTATGGGGGACATTCGCCAATATTAAATTTTCAGTTTGTAATTCTCCATAGGAACTTGCAAGTGTTCCAGCTTTGTATCGTGGGAATGAATCCACCAGTGGTTTCCCTACTAGTGGATGACGGATGCCCAAGCATGTTTGAATATGTAAGAGACAGCCAGAACGTTCGCGACTATATAGTTAAATTCCAGACGTAAAGTACAACTTAAAGTTTATTTCATTTTATTTGTTTACCAAGAGAGTTTTGAGTTGCTTATTTTAATGACGTCAGTGAACTGAGAGCAGTGGTTGGTTCTTGCTAGATTTTGACGCGAGCCGCGCCCTGAAAGTCAGTTCTGATTGGCCGTAATTCTGTACTGCCAATAAGAAGTGAGACGGTTTGCCACCTAACGCATGAGATAGAGATGCTTGTAGAGGCAGAGAGAAGGAGGAAGTGGTGGACTAGCTTTCGAAGGTGCCGGTCATGCTGAAAGTGTCCGAACGCATTATGTGTAAAATGAAGTGATATTGTGACTTCCGCGTTTCGGTACAGTGATAAAGGTAGCTGGCGTGTACCATTAACTATTTGTGAAATTTTAAGAGTCGAGACATATTTTATTCTGGAGAAAATCGCTTTGAACTAAAAGCGTGGCGGTACTAAGTAATTTTTTTTACTGAGTATTTATGGCGAGCAAAAACTTTATTTAAAGACAACCACTCAATGCTGAGTGCAAAAGTAAATAGCAGTTTATTGACTGTGTTACTCTCGTAAATGATTTCGGAATTGGATGGGAAAAGTTCTGGCTGTTTGAGTGTGACGAGGACTGTGAACAGGAACTTCAATGATTTGAACACATGTGGGCTGGTGATCTTGCTTAATAGCAATAAAAAATCCTAATGCAAGTTTAAAAGGACCTTTGAACTTAGAAATTTGAACAGAAAACCATTTCCGATTTATTCTTTAGAGTTCACAAGACTACTTTCAGCTTTTTGTACTTATAGCGGCCTCCGACGTGTAGTTATGAAATCTCAGTTTCTTCAACACTGCTTTTCTGATATCTCTTAAGTAGCTGCAGACAGGAGCTACGTGTGCAGATCTGCAGTAGTATCGAGGTAGGTGGACAATTTATGTCGCAGAACCGCCGTCGATGTGCGAAAGAGCGCGTTACGTCGAAATTGGTGCTGGATCGGCCGGGAAACAACGTTAGTAAAGTTCGCGGAGGGGGGTCGACTATCGAGGCAAGCAGTAGTGTTGGGATAATCGGACTTTGTAAAAATGCTCGCGAATAAATAGGAACTGTGAAAGGACAAATATTATGAGTAAACTATCGTCGCGTTGATAGAAAGAAAGTGATAGCCCATGAAATGTGACTGCGTTTGCTGTTCTTGGCGGACGGATTTGCTGTTATATCTCGCCGACTGGAGTAGCGGATAGTGGCGACTTGATGCAGACCACAAGCTACGAGGGACAACGCGACAGCGGCAACGAAAGCAGTTGGCAGCGCTGACCGGAGTGGTGGCCCGTAAACTGGTACGATAGCCCGGCGAATGGTGGTCGGACTCGCAGTTACAGCTAGCTGTGTCGGACACATCAGAAACGCAAAGTTAAGTAGTGTGCTCTTTAAAACTTAGTGTTTGAGTGCGCAGAAATTGAATAAAGTGGCTGAAAGTAGCAGGCAAGTGTAAAGGATTAGCTGAAGGTAGATTTGGGGAAAGAAAAAGGGGAAGATGTGAATGATTCCATAAGCTTTAGTTTGGATGTATCACAACCAAATTTTAGTAGTAGTTTGTCAGATTCATTATATGGTAATTATGGATCGGAGGGGGAACAGATTGTATCGGACCCCAGTGTTTCAGACCTACCTGTTGCGGTAGCTAATATTGATCAGGAAATTGTGTCAGTCAGTGATGGGGCGAAAGATAGTGTAGCAGAAATGTTAATGAGTCTATTGACAAAAATGAGTGGGTTAGATGCTACTATGACAAAAATGGGTGCGTTATTAAGTGATGAGATGGAATCTAATATAAGTAAAATGCGGTCTGATAGTGATACAAAAATGAGTGGGTTAGATTGAAAAATGAATAATATGGGTCTTGAAATAGAATCTAAGCTGGATAAAAAAATTTCAGTTCTAAGAGAATTTTGGAAGCACGGAATGGCAGTGCTTAACAATAATGTGAAACTGAAATCAATTAGGTTACATAGGAATGTACACAATCTATTTTTAAAGTAAAAAGTGCATTAACAACACAGATCGAACAAGTTACTGATGACCACTAACAGTTTAAAGTGCATGTTAAATCAGAGGTAGTCAAGGCTCGTGAACATATCCAAGGGGTGGAAAACTATGGGGAAATAAATCACGCAGCACTAGAATGTAAATTGAAAGATAAGTGTGAAAAACTTGGGGCACAGGTAATAAATAAAGTCACTTGCTTGGAAACCCATCTTAATCAATTCAGTGTGAATGAGCAACTGTGTGAGCATGACTGTCGAATAACAAAAGTATAACAGTGTGTAACTAACAGTAGTGGTAGCATTACGTCTAGTGGAATAGCAGAATCCACTGAGATTGCTTACGTCTCACATCGTCAGTTTCTCAAGTTTAATCCAAATAAAAGTGTACATCCACGTGAATTTTGGAATGACTTTGAGGATATCTTGCCTAAAGTGTGGAGTGATAAGCAGAAGATCGGGTTTATTACTTCTAACTTAATGGAGGAGGGAAGAATCTGGGGGAACGTGGCCTCAGATAAATGTAATACGCTACAGCAGTTTAAGCTTTCTTTGAAGAGTCCTGGGGAAACCGAAAACAAATGGATGTGGTAAATCAGTTTTGGTCTGGGGAAAAATACGACCCCAAGAAAGAAGGGATAAAAAGATTCGTACACAGGTGGGTAACTACTCTATCCTATCTTCGTACTAAGGTAGAAACTGAACAAATAGCTATGGGGGTATAAAATAAGCTACCTCGGTATTGAAAAAATAAGATTGTATCTGCACCTAGTGATAATGTAGATAAATTCGTGCAATATCGTGTAGAATGTGTACTAAAAGAGGAGGACAGCGCGATGAGAGAGTATCGACATCAGGTCCAGCGGCCTTTCCTCTTTTGAGCGATTTTAATTGTTTTTCTCTCCCTCTGTCATCTATTTCGATATCTACCATTTTGCAATCTGTGCGACAATCTAGAGAAGCAACTACAGTGCAGTTTTCCTCTGTGAAACAGCTGTGGAAAAAGACATTTAGTATTTCGGCCTATAGTCTGTCATCCTCTGTTTCAGTACCATTTTGGTCACAGAGTGTCTGGACATTTTGTTTTTATCCACTTACCACTTTGACATAAGACCAAAATTTCTTACGATTTTCTGCCAAGTCAGCACATACAACTTTACTTTCGAATTCATTGAACACCTCTCACATAGCCCTCCTCACACTACATTTCGCTTCGCGTAATTTTTGTTTGTGTGCAAGGCTTTGGCTATGTTTATGTTTGCTGTGAAGTTCCCTTTGCTTCCGTGGCAGTTTTCTAACGCGGTTGCTGTATCACGGTGGCTATTTTCCATCTCTTACCATCTTACTTGGCACATACTCATCTAATGCATATTGTACGATGGTTTTGAACTTTGTCCACTGATCCTCATCACTATCTGTACTTGAGACAAAACGTTTGTGTTGAGCCGACAAGTACTCTGAAGTCTGCTTTTTGTCACTTTTGCTAAACAGAAAAATCTTCCTACCTTTTTTAATATTTCTATTTACGGCTGAAATCACCGATGCTGTAACCACTTTATGATCGCTGATTCCCTGTTCAGCGTTAACTGTTTCAAATAGTTGGGGTCTGTTTTTCACCAGAAGGTCTAATATGTTATCACCACGAGTCGGTTCTCTAACTGCTCAATGTAGTTTTCAGATAATGCACTTAAAAAAAATTTCACTGGATTCGCTGTCCCTGCCACCCGTTATAATTTTTCAAATTTTCCTTCACGTTCAAATGGTTCAAATGGCTCTGAGCACTATGGGACTTAACACCTATGGTCATCAGTCCCCTAGAACTTAGAACTACTTAAACCTAACTAACCTAAGGACATCACACAACACCCAGTCATCACGAGGCAGAGAAAATCCCTGACCCCGCCGGGAATCGAACCCGGGAACCCGGGCGTGGGAAGCGAGAACGCTACCGCACGACCACGAGCTGCGGACTTTCCTTCAGGTGTTCTGCGAAAAAGCCGCTAAGCCGGTGGGGCTAGAGAGCCATCCAGTTACCATGTTTGAGGCTAATTTGCGTCACTTAGCATGATTTGATCCTGTTCCTTTTCCAAAAGGTACTGCAAGTAATTTTTTATATGAAGCGCTCCACATGGTAATCAGAGTTCACAAGTGCAATGCCTAGTAAAATAATATTAATTACAGTTTTTTCTGGGGTTCAACTTTCAAAGATTAATGAACATCATTTCACAGAATATAAAATTTCACAGTAAAACGGTGATTATAAAACGGAGTTCAGGCCATAACAAATTAAAGGCCTATAACATTTCTTCTGATGTAGCAGGTTTGTACAGAGTGCTTTGAGTGTTCGTTTCTTGTATATGAGTGTGTTACTAATGTTTAACGTTGAAACTGTTAGTCGTTTCTGTGACACGGAACAGTTTTAGTGTCTTCCTCCCCTCACCGGCCATGTTGTAGTCAGTGTATTAGTAATCATACAGTCAAAGTTTGCACATAATTTTGTGAATCATCATTAAAATATTTATGATCTTAAAATTATGAATTGGATTGACTTATAAAACTATAGCAGAGTTAGGCCCCTCCTACACAACTCATATCCTGTGCAACGCTAAAGTTTCTACGTATGAGGCAGTCAAATGGAAACTGGGGGAATTGGAAAAATAAGCTGTTCATTATTTCAAAAGCAATCGCCATGACTATTAATACATCTACCCCACTGTGAGACAAGACTGTCAATGACGTCTTGGGAAAACGTTTGCGCTTGCCTACGAAACATGACTGAACCCAAGCGCGCACCCCATCGTCTGAGACAATTCGACGCCCAACAGTGTCTTTCTTAAGGGCTCCAAAAATATGAAAATATCATGGGGAGAGATCGGGACTGTAAAAGATGTGTAAGGGCTTCCTAGCGAAACTTCTGCATCGTAGTGAAAACAACCTTGCCAATATATGGGCGGGCAACTTGGTTCCGTTGGCAACCGCAAACGTTTTTGCATGATGGCACTGACTTTCTTGTCTCACAGTGGGATAAATGTTTTTGAATAAGAAACAATTTACTTACTTTTTTATATCCGTCTTTTTTCATTGACTGTCCCTTATACATTCTATGAATTTAAACAGGGTTCACGTTAGTTAGACTGCAGTTTGGCAGCTACTCTAAAATCGATATTTATCAGCACCGAGGTTTCAAGGCCATTCCATGTCAGACAGTTTAGTACTTTTCCCCTGTTACATAGTATAGTGTAATCAGCATTATTCGTTACACACTGAAATTAATTATATTCGTTAGTGTGAAGTAGTCTATGGCCCGTATATTTAATTTCATGAATGATTACTTTTGCTTTTGCCTCAATTGCATGGAGATCGTCTCTAATTTGCATGGCAACAAATTTTACTTCTTAAAAAAATACTGTTGGTTCGGGCCCCGATCAAAAAACTTTGCATCTTTTCTGTACCTAAACATTCAGATGACTTCCTAGACTTCCTCGCAACAAACAGATGTAGACTTATCGAATCGGCTAACGTAGAGAAAGGTGTCAGTGATCATAAGGTTGTGGCAGCAAGTATGACGAGGGGTCGTACAAGGAACGTTAAGAATGGTAGAAAGATATATTTGCTCAGCAAGGGTGGCAGTATACAAATTTCAGAACATTTCAGCAGTCGGCATCATATATTCGGTGATAAGGACGAAGACGAGGAGAACAAATGGAAAAAATTCAAAGGCATCGTTCAACATGCCCTAGACAAGTATGTTCCGAATAAGGTTTTAAGGGACAGGAAAGATCCGAAAGGTTTAATAGCTGTGTTAGAAAAGCGCTACGTAAACAAAGAGCACTTCATCTCAGATTCAAGAGACGTTAAAACCTAGCTGACAAACAAAAAGTAAAAGAAGCGAAAATGAGCGTAAGGAGAGCAATGAGAGAAACGTTGAATGTTTTTGAAAGTAAGACGTTGTCAATCGACCAGAGTAAAAACCCTAAGAGATTCTGGTCGTATGTAAAATCAGTAAGTTGGTCAAAATCATCTACTCTCAGTGACCCCACCGGCACCGAAACGGAAGATAACAGAGAGAAGGCCAAAATACTAAATTCTGTCTTCCGAAGTTGTTTCATAGCGAAAGATTGTAATACTGTCCCTCCTTTCAATCGTCGTACGAACGTCGAAATTGCAGATATTGAGAGAACCGATAGCGGAACTGAAAAGCAACTACTATCTCTTAGTAGTGGAAAGGTGTCAGAACCAGATGAGATACCTATAAGATTCTATAAAGATTATCCGAAAGAGCTTTCCCCCTTTTGGCAGTAATTTATCGTGGATCGCTTGAGCAACGAAAGGTATCTAACGACTGGAAAAAGGCTCAGGTCATTCCCTTTTTTAAGAAAGGCCATAAGACAGATCCACACAATTATAGAACTATATCGTTGACATCAATCTGTTGTAGAACTATGGAACATGTTTTATGGTAAAGAATTATGACTTTTTTCGAAACTCAACATCTCGTCTATAAAAATCAACATGGATTTCGCAAACAGAGACCCTGCGAAACTCAGCTCGCTCTGTTGTTCCATGAGATGCGTAGCTTAGTGGGTAGTGGCGCTAAGGTTGATACCGCATTCCTTGATTCCAGTGAGGCATTTGGCACCGTCCCGCATTGCCCTTTAATGAAAAAGATATGAGCTTGTGGAGTATCGTAGAGCAGACTTGCGATTTGTTTCAAGACTTTTTTGCAGATAGAACTCAACACGTCGCTCTTAACGGAACAAAATCGACAGATGTAAAGGTAATATCCGGAGTACCACAGGGAAGTGTCATAGGACCGTTGCTGTTTACAATACATATAAATGATGCAGTAGAAAGCGTCGGATGCTCTTTAAAGCTATTCACAGATGATGCGGTTGTCTATACCAAAGTAGCAACGTCAGAAGGTAGTGAGAATTTGCAGAACGACCTGCACAGAATTGATGAATGTTGCAGGCTTTTGGCAGTTGACCTTGAACGTAAATAAATGCAACATATTGCTCACAAATAGGAAAAGAAATCCACTACTGTACAGCTACACCACTGGTGACAAGACAGCTGGACACAGCGTCTGCTGTAAAACATGTGGGCGTAACTATCCAGAACGACCTCAGGTGGAATGACCACATAAAACAGACGGTGGGAAAAGCGGACACCAGACTCAAAATATTGATGTAACTCACCCACGAAATAAGTGGCTTATAACGCGCTTGTTTGCCCAATTCTTGAGTATTGTTCATCTATCTGGGATCCGTATCAGGTAGGACTGATAGAGGAGATGGAGAAGATTCAACGAAGAGCGGCGTGTTTCGTCATTTTATCGTTTAGCTAGTGACAGAGCGTTATGGAGATGCTAAACAAACTTCACTGGCAGACGTTAGAAGAGTGGTGTTGTGCATCATAGAGAGATTTACTACTGAAATTTCGGGACAGAGTTTTCCAAGAGTCGGACAACATGTTACTTCCGCTCCCTTCCCCCCCCCCCCCTCTGCACACACACACACACACACAAACACACACACACACACACACACACACACACACACACACACACACACACACACACACATATATATATATATATATATATATATATATATATATATCCCTTATTGACCACGAGGAGAAAATTCGAGAAATTATAGCCAATACAGAGGCTTACCGACAATCATTCTTCCCACGCACTATTCGCGAGTGGCACAAGGTTTGAGGAATCAGATAGTGGTACCACACAGCATTAGGTGGCTTGCGCAGTGTGATGTAGATATGGGTGAAATACAGTCCGAATAATTCTGTCCTAGCTTATCCATCGCTGCTTCGTTTGCGTGGACAGTAAGGTCTGCAACAGCTTTTTATTTAATAATAAATGAAAAGCACAAGTTTGCTTTTGTTCTACAATATTTTATTTATTTATTTCCTATTTTTTTTGTTTCTCTTCAATCGAATCTTAAAGTTGTTCACAAATTGCAACATCTTCTAGTCTTTTCACGGTGATTAAGGCCAAGAAGCGATACCGTTAGCTGGAGGAAAAGGTTTTTTGTTCACAATCATGCCTTTGTATAGAAACTTTCATCCCATAACTCATATTTCTTTATGTTTAACAGAGCAGTGAAATAGCAGTTGTCATACATCTAGCTTCACAAAAATTTTAATACAACGAAATATTTTATCAAAAATTTTCATTTCCTATTTCACCCCCAGATGTGTTGAATTTCCAAAAATGCTGACCGAGAAACTAAATACCAATTTTCGTAGGTCTTGCTTCAAATCGCTTTAATATCGACATACTTCGAAAAAGCATTTCATTCGCTATTTCTCCCCCTAGTGAGGTAATTTAGAAAATTCCCGTCTTGAGCGGCGGCTGCATTACAAGATCAAAACGTTTTCCTAATTTCAAATTTTTATCCTCAGTAATTTGGGCTTGGAGATGATGAGTCTGTCGATCGGGACATTGCCCTTTGTATATAGAGATCAGCACACAATCATGGTCAATCAAAGAAGTAACAGTTTAGAATGGAACTGCTAAGTTAGTGTACCCCCAGAGGATTATAGTCTCACAACAAGACGTTCACGTGAAACGTATAACTACTAGAGATGGGGGATCCGCTCTTGAACTAATTCATAGAGTTCAATCTTTCAAAGGAGTGACAATCAGTGATTCCAAAAAAAAGAACGGTAGCTCCAAACGTTTCCCACGGGAGAGAGAGAGAGAGAGAGAGAGAGAGACGGAGCATATCAGCAGCGCCTCTGCTGGTCAGAGCACAGTGCACGCCACACAACACAGCCAGCGCCGGCCTCTGCCCTGCTTCTACCTTGGCTGCCTGCATTGTGCAGTGCCCCATTGGATTTTGTGTTTCACATATGCCGTGCCGTCTCTGTGCGTCGTCTGCCGTGTGCACTGTGCAGTGTCTGGCGGAGCTTAACTTCGCATCGCACTCTGTCGGCGATCGTTTCAGTCGCACATCCTGCCCTCTGGGCAGTTGATGCGAGCAACAGGACAGAGAGCCACCTAGCGGATAACATAGGAACTACTTGCAAAAACCTGCTCGCAAGGGAACGGACGATTTGTCTCGGAGCGGGTGAGTTCACCGCTCCCCCCCACCCTCGGAACTCGCCCGCTCAACGCTCACCCCACCGTCTCGACTCTAGCCAGAGCATCGAGAAAAGCGACTCAGGTGTCACTCTGGTCTCTGTGGTCTCAGCTCACGCAGCAATACAGCTCGCGGCTCGACCTGCTCGACTCAGTGCCTCTGCATCGGAGTTCGTCCCTACTGGATATTGTTCTTCGTAGTAATACCGCTATGTATATTACATTATTATGTTATGTATACATCAATTGTTTTTATTTTATTTTTATTTGTTTAAACTGATTAGATTAGGTTCCTGATGACTCCTCTTACTATAGGATTTTTATTATGGACACTCAAATTTACGCTTTAATTACGAGCGAACCGATAAACGTATCGCAAAATGTGATACACCAATATTTTCCTTGTTTTATTCTGCATAAGGCTATATGCAGCACTTTCGTTTTACAGTCAAATATATATTTTTTTTCTTATTCTGGTACGGATTTTGCGATTTTAGGCGTCTTCGAAAGGAAACGTTCACTTTAAAAATATATGGCTTGCGATGTATTTGTATGAGGTTAATGAAATTTTAATACATTATAGCCAAATATATTGTTAATGTAAATCTCAAGTTACAACATTTTCCGATCACCCAAAAAACCACGATAGTGCAAAATAAATCAATAATCAAAAACTTTGTCGTATCGTGGAAATTTCAATAAACAATACAAAATTCTTACTCATTATCTGTGTTACTTCAAAATAGGATCAAATAAGATCAAAATACAGGTATAGTACTGGAATAAACCAAGTTTAAAGGGCAATGTGCCTTCCATTTATTTTCTATTGTAAATGAGTGGTGAGTCATGAAAAAGAGCTAATTCATTTCAGGGAGTGAACAGTTCTGATCCAATCTCTGAAAAGAACAGTTTTGCCCATCTCTAATAACTACACCATTTTTCACCGCGACACCAGGGTCACTCTCTCTTCAACACAACAGCTACTCTATTTCTGTTAGGCACGAGTGTCACGACCTCTGCAGTCGTTCCGCGGTCTGTAGTGCTGAGTGTGGCGGGAAGTATAGTTCCTGGGACTGCCGGCGCCGCCGGTGGGCCGCGTGATCGATGCGGGGGCAAAGTGTTTCTGCACAGATCCTTGTCTCGGCCTCGGTCACGCCACCGCTCTCTGCAGTCGACGCAAAGAACGGCCGGCCGCGGCCGGTCTGCATTATTCAGCCAGTCACGGAAACCCGGCGGCCACGCGCCCGGGCTGCGCCTGCAAGCGGCCACAGCCGGCAGCCGGGGCGGCGCCCGTGGCGTCCGAACTCACGCCTTGCGACCTCTGCTGGCTCTCGGGGTACCTACTTAAAGTAATGTGGAGCGCAACCACTGGGAAAGTCTCCCAGCAACAGCGAGAAATTGCTGTACTTATCGACCAGACGACACCTCAGTATTCGATCCGTAAATATTATTTCGCAGTGACGTGTCTCTAGTAATCCGACAAACAACTAATATTCTCAAGTAGCCTATCGTGGTAAAGTCTGGACAACCGATTTCTTACTACACACTGCCGGACAAAATTAATGCAACACCCTCAAGGACTTCATTTTAGTGACAAGTGAGGTGGTAGATAGTAGGACCGCTCCAAGAACGAGTTGTGCGACATAAACGGAAGTTGGTAGAAGTGTTTTTACATCAGAAAGATGATGCCTATTCAAATTTCGCGCCAGTCGCGTATGAGTGGCTCTAGTCGCGCTACTATGAGGATGCTAATCAGGTTTGCTTTTAAATACACGCTGAAAAGGTCGTGAGCATTAGTTACCTCTGAGACTGGACATGGTCAGTTGCTGTTATTCAAGAATGCCTTTAAGGAGACAAAGACGCCATCATTAACACCTCACGGAGTTTGAACGAGGTCATAGAATTACGAGTACTAGAAACTGAATGTTTATTCTACAATATTGCAGAAAAATTTGGCAGGAATGTAGCAACTGTACGTGATTGCTGGCAGCGCTGGTCACGAGAATGAATGGAGACCAGCTCCGAACGGCCACGTGGCATTACCGGGATGGAAGACCATTGTTTTCTATGTATGGCTTTGGCGCATCTTACTGCGTCTGCAGCAGCAATTTCAGCATCAGTAGACGGTTGCTTCAAGGACAGTCCTGATCTAGACGCTGTGCAGCGTGCATTACACTAGCCCCAAACAACCACCATTTGCGACTTCAGTGGTTCAAAAATGGTTCAAATGGCTCTGAGCACTATGGGACTTAACATCTATGGTCATCAGTCCCCTAGAACTTAGAACTACTTAAACCTAACTAACCTAAGGACATCACACAACACCCAGCCATCACGAGGCACAGAAAATCCCTGACCCCGCCGGGAATCGAACCCGGTAACGCAGGCGCGGGAAGCGAGAACGCTACCACACGACCACGAGCTGCGGGCACTTCAGTGGTGTCAGGCGAGAGGTCATTATGGGGCAGGGTGGATGGCGGTGTGCTGCTTAGAAGAAGGCCAGTTGAGAGCGTGCAAACAACCTGTCTGTGTGCTCCACACTGTCCACCTACACGTGGGTGAGATTTTGCGAGGTAGCGGAGCACTTTCGTGGTTAGGCCACCAACCATGACCTCAAATTTGTTCGTCATCCTGCTGATTAGACCATTTGTGTTGCCATTTATGAACATCATACCCGGGGGGTGTTTTCCAACAGGATAACGCACGTCCACATACCGCTGTTGCAATCCAACATGTTCTACAGCGTGTCGACATGTTTCCTTCACATGCTCGATCAACGTATTTATCTACGATCGAGAGCATATGGAAAATCGTCGGACGTTAATTGCAGCGTCACACACAACCAGCATTAACCGTCCCTGCATTGACAGGCCAAGTGCAACAGTCGTGGAACTCCATTCCACAAACTGACATCTCGCACCTGTACAACACAATGCACACACGTTACATCGGTTATTAATGTACCAGCAATTCACATCTGCAGTGGCTTATCTCGCGCTTACATTAACCTGTGGTCTTGCAGTATTAGTGAATAAATATGTTACCTAGACAAATAATCGTATAATTGTAGTGCTGAAATTTCATTACGCTACATTAATTATTTTTTGCCGTTGCGAATTTGTTTCATCAGTGTACATTATTGCAGGAGTATATTGTTCTGCTTGCCTCCTGGAGCAGAAACTTTTGCTATAAACTTTCGTGAAAGTGAACTTTAATTACCACGAAAAACTTCGTTAAGAGTTATAAAATGTCAGAAACTGGTAAGGACGGACTTTCTGTACAAAAATATTACGAAAAATATTAATTAAAAAGGTCATGCCCTACAAATAACTGTTATATGGGAAACTAATATCTATAATCATTGTCATTCTTAGAACAAATGCTCTGATGTTGTCACTTCTGATGATGTATCTTGAGCGTACTGGAGGACTGACGTGATTTCTGTAAGTGTAATTTGGTAATTTCAAGCAGTAGATGAACTTTTACTTACGTTTGTACTCTCGTATTTTAGTATTTGCTAGCCCCACCAACCTACGCTTTAAGAAGTGTTTCTGAATATTGTAAATAAGGCGCGAGAGGCGCAGATGCTATTCATATTCTTGTCAGGAGTCTTAAGAGCGATAACGTTATTTCACTTGTTTCTGAACTGATTTGTAATATTTAACTCAGACTTGGTTAAAAAATAACTCTAATAATACTCCTTCGGAGGGGATAGGTATTTAATTTCAAGGAATTTTACCTAAAAACACCGCGTTTGCGTGTGCTGATCGAATCTGCGGCAAAGAAGATGTTCTATCAATACTTAAAGAAAGCAAATATTTATCGAGAGAAGTTTCCAATAGTACCAGATGCTACATACAATTCTTCATGCTAGGACGTAACCCATGAAAGCTGCATATTTTTCAAGAAGTATATTTAGCATTTAAGAAAAAGATAGCCCTAAGAGCTTATTAGCTGGAACTTATAGCTCTAACCCCCAAAGAGAGTTTAATACCGTGTGGTTGTAGTTTGTTCGTATAGGTGAGATTTATATTCTGATACAGCAGATGAACAGTTAGTAGATTCGTACCTCCAAAGAGAACTGCTGTTACGTATGTGCATGCCGCTGCAATCTAAAGCAAGTTTCAGAGATAAGGCCCTGCGTTTTAATATATGCAAGATCCTCACAGATTGTTTCAGTGTATAGTTTGAAATTTTCACGTAACATATTACGAAAACAGTATTGAATTAGGCCGACATCCGAAGATTTACATTTTACAGCGTTTGCATGTCTTTACAATACGTTAATACAATAACACGGTTCATACAGACACACATCCTACACGCCACGACACGGTACATACCACAGTATGATAACAAATTCAGGCCAAATGAAGCACACGTGATACAACAGAGCGTGTCCAGACTGTCGCTTCAGTACACAGTGTACCGCCGCTGGAGGCAACTGTGGCGTGTATTCTCACATGAAAAGATCGTAAAGGTACCGAATGGCGTGCTACGATAGACTCTTCCAACCATCTTGAGCCTTTTGTTACAATTGAGCAATTGTTCTTGCAGGCCCTGGAGAATTAGTAAGTTCACTCTTCGCAGTGTCCTACATGTGCCCAATTGGCGAAAAATCTGATGATTTTGCTGGCCAGAGCAATTCTTGTGTACCACGAAGAGCGCTTTTTTGCTCCGAGCAGCCGTGTAACTGCCTATGCAATGTAACGGTTACTGCTTACTTAACGCTGCAGAAACTCCAAGTGTGACCGCGAGCTGCAACTGACGGCCTCTTACACCATGAAGCCTGGGGTGGGACTTGTGAGCTCTCTGAAACAGGCAGCTCGCCAGGTCTACGTCATACCCGTGTACACCCATCACTCGCTTGCAGACAGAACTTGCCCTCATCACTAAAGACCACAGAGCTCAGTTGCCCCTCTCCAGTCGACTTTTTCACGACCACAGAGTAGCCGCGCTTGGCGGTGCCATAACCTGCACAGAGTTACACGTATTCTTCATCGTGCTGCAACCAGACGGTTCCCAATGGTTCCTGCTGACACAGCACGTGAAATTTGTCTCCAGATTTCGTCCCCGGACGACAGTGGGTCTGGAATCTCTGTTCACACAATGCGTCGATCTTGACGTGCGCCTGCACTATGCGGACGTCTGGAACCGGTTGTACAGGTGTGGGCGTCTTCCACAGACTACATAAAAGCAGATACTTTGTTCCCAACATGTGCAGCAATCCGTCTATATGTCTATCCAGCTTCCTGCAGGCCCATAGTGCGACCCTGTTCAAATGTCTGAAGCCGATCAACGTACTCGGTCGGGCATGGTTGTACCCTAGACTGAATGTTGCAAACACTGTTCACCTCTAAACCCAGCACAGTTATTGCCTGCAGAGTCAAAGGAGAGGGTGCATGGAAAAGTTTCCTTAGCACCCTCTGATGGCCTATGACCGTGGCAAATGAATCGCTAATGCTACAACCCCTCGGTGTCAACATATTATGTCCTGGTTCCACTGAATATATTCGTTGAGGGTGCTACACTTTCTTCCGGGAGCGTGTCTCTCTATAGGGTAAACCCGAACTACACCGAAAAGAATTTAGGATGTTGTTCAGCGATATTTTCTTAGAATTTTGGTGTGAAGGACACGTGGTCTCCATTGCCCATTACAAAATAGTTATATTTAGTTCGATTTCTTACCTCCATTTAACTCCCCATCTCTATTTCAATGAAAATATCTGCATAACAGTCCAAATGTCGTCGGTTGTGCGCTGCGTATGTTGTTTGAAAGCAAACTTGTATTCACTGCGGTACTTCATCTACATCTACATCTACATTTATACTCCGCAAGCCACCCAACGGTGTGTGGCGGAGGGCACTTTACGTGCCACTGTCATTATCTCCCTTTCCTGTTCCAGTCGCGTATGGTTCGCGGGAAGAACGACTGTCTGAAAGCCTCTGTGCGCGCTCTAATCTCTCTAATTTTACATTCGTGATCTCCTCGGGAGGTATAAGTAGGGGGAAGCAATATATTCGATACCTCATCCAGAAACGCACCCTCTCGAAACCTGGCGAGCAAGCTACACCGCGATGCAGAGCGCCTCTCTTGCAGAGTCTGCCACTTGAGTTTGTTAAACATCTCCGTAACGCTATCACGGTTACCAAATAACCCTGTGACGAAACGCGCCGTTCTTCTTTGGATCTTCTCTATCTCCTCCGTCAACCCGATCTGGTACGGATCCCACACTGATGAGCAATACTCAAGTATAGGTCGAACGAGTGTTTTGTAAGCCACCTCCTTTGTTGATGGACTACATTTTCTAAGGACTCTCCCAATGAATCTCAACCTGGTACCCGCCTTACCAACAATTAATTTTATATGATCATTCCACTTCAAATCGTTCCGCACGCATACTCCCAGATATTTTACAGAAGTAACTGCTACCAGTGTTTGTTCCGCTATCATATAATCATACAATAAAGGATCCTTCTTTCTATGTATTCGCAATACATTACATTTGTCTATGTTAAGGGTCAGTTGCCACTCCCTGCACCAAGTGCCTATCCGCTGCAGATCTTCCTGCATTTCGCTACAATTTTCTAATGCTGCAACTTCTCTGTATACTACAGCATCATCCGCGAAAAGCCGCATGGAACTTCCGACACTATCTACTAGGTCATTTACATATATTGTGAAAAGCAATGGTCCCATAACACTCCCCTGTGGCACGCCAGAGGTTACTTTAACGTCTGTAGATGTCTCTCCATTGAGAACAACATGCTGTGTTCTGTTTGCTAAAAACTCTTCAATCCAGCCACACAACTGGTCTGATATTCCGTAGGCTCTTACTTTGTTTATCAGGCGACAGTGCGGAACTGTATCGAACGCCTTCCGGAAGTCAAGAAAAATAGTATCTACCTGGGAGCCTGTATCTAATATTTTCTGGGTCTCATGAACAAATAAAGCGAGTTGGGTTTCACACGATCGCTGTTTCCGGAATCCATGTTGATTCCTACATAGTAGATTCTGAGTTTCCAAAAACGACATGATACTCGAGCAAAAGACATGTTCTAAAATTCTACAACAGATCGACGTCAGAGAGATAGGTCTATAGTTTTGCGCATCTGCTCGACGACCCTTCTTGAAGACTGGGACTACCTGTGCTCTTTTCCAATCATTTGGAACCTTCTGTTCCTCTAGAGACTTGCGGTACACGGCTGTTAGAAGGGAGGCAAGTTCTTTCGCGTACTCTGTGTAGAATCGAATTGGTATCCCGTCAGGTCCAGTGCACTTTCCTCTGTTGAGTGATTCCAGTTGCTTTTCTATTCCTTGGACACTTATTTCAATGTCAGCCATTTTTTCGTTTGTGCGAGGATTTAGAGAAGGAACTGCAGTGCGGTCTTCCTCTGTGAAACAGCTTTGGAAAAAGGTGTTTAGTATTTCAGCTTTACGCTTGTCATCCTCTGTTTCAATGCCATCATCATCCCGGAGTGTCTGGACATGATGTTTCGAGCCACTTACTGATTTAACGTAAGACCAGAACTTCCTAGGATTTTCTGTCAAGTCGGTACCTAGTATTTTACTTTCGAATTCACCGAACGCTTCACGCATAGCCCTCCTTACGCTAACTTTGACATCGTTTAGCTTCTGTTTGTCTGAGAGGTTTTGGCTGCGTTTAAACTTGGAGTGAAGCTCTCTTTGCTTTCGCAGTAGTTTCCTAACTTTGTTGTTGTACCACGGCGGGTTTTTCCCGTCCCTCACAGTTTTGCTCGGCACGTACCTGTCTAAAACGCATTTTACGATTGCCTTGAACTTTTTCCATAAACACTCAACATTGTCAGTGTCGGAACAGAAATTTTCGTTTTGATCTGTTAGGTAGTCTGAAATCTGCCTTCTATTACTCTTGCTAAACAGATAAACCTTCCTCCCTTTTTTTATATTCCTATTAACTTCCATATTCAGGGATGCTGCAACGGCCTTATGATCACTGATTCCCTGTTCTGCACTTACAGAGTCGAAAAGTTCGGGTCTGTTTGTTATCAGTAGGTCCAAGATGTTATCTCCACGAGTCGGTTCTCTGTTTAATTGCTCGAGGTAATTTTCGGATAGTGCACTCAGTATAATGTCACTCGATGCTCTGTCCCTACCACCCGTCCTAAACATCTGAGTGTCCCAGTCTATATCTGGTAAATTGAAATCTCCACCTAAGACCATAACATGCTGAGAAAATTTATGTGAAATGTATTCCAAATTTTCTCTCAGTTGTTCTGCCACTAATGCTGCTGAGTCGGGGGGTCGGTAAAAGGAGCCAATTATTAACCTAGCTCGGTTGTTGAGTGTAACCTCCACCCATAATAATTCACAGGAACTATCCACTTCTACTTCACTACAGGATAAACTACTACTAACAGCGACGAACACTCCACCACCGGTTGCATGCAATCTATCCTTTCTAAACACCGTCTGTGCCTTTGTAAAAATTTCGGCAGAATTTATCTCTGGCTTCAGCCAGCTTTCTGTACCTATAACGATTTCAGCTTGCTCCCGATAACAGTACTGCCCATTTCCCTCTTGCTCCTCAAGCTTGCCTGCATTGCAGGTCGGTTCCCTCTCGGGGTTGTTTCTAACACGAATTCCCATTTCACTCTTCCACCTCAAGCTTGTCTTCATTGCTGGTCGGTTTTGCCTCAGGTTTGTTTCCCGACGGTAACACATACAGAATTATGTATAGGTTTACTGGTGTAGAGTTTGCCGATGTTCACCTGGTGAATGAACTCATCGAAGGCAGTGGAAGTGCAAGATACCGACGCTATGCTGATCTGTTCGCACAGCGACGACAACTACATCACATCACTTTCGCGTATGAGGAGTGCTGCATTACTCCGTGTCCTGTGCTAAACATTTTGGTGACTGTACAGTGTAATAGCCTTTCAGTCTGTTGTGAAGATATTTTCAAATAAAGAAAGGTAAGTAAGCTATATAAGCCCAATTAATTATAATTATTATTCTCTAACGACCTACCGCTGACCTGTACTTATAACATCTCCCTCTGAAATTTCGTCGGTATAGTTCGATTTCACCCTGTATAATGATGTATATGTGAAAATTTTTTAGCACAGTTGTGGAAACTTGGAGCATTATCAGCTAAACTTGTGACGCATGTTACTTACATCTTTATACACATCCACCTCTATACACCACAAGCTGCCTTATGATGTGTGGTGGTGGGTACTTTGCGTAACACTTCCTCCTTTTTCTGTTACAGCCCCGAATGCATCGTGAGATGAGCGATAGTGGGACAGAGTCCGCACGAGTTGGAACACCCTTAATTTGAACTTCATGGTCTTTTGGTGAAGTAAACGTAAGAGGAAGCGGTGTACTGACTGACTCGTCTAGGAATGTACTCTCTCGTAATTTCAACAGTAAACCCTACCGTTATGTGTGCAGCGCCTCACCTCCGTGACGCCTTCACGCCTAGTAAACAGACCTGTGACGAAAGGGCAGCTCTTTTTTTTTTGGGTCTTCTCTACTTCATTTATCAATAAACTCTGGTTACGATCCTTTATCACAATCGAAGAAATACTGAAGAACCGTTCGAATAAGTGTTTTCGGAGATACACCCCTCGCTCGTGACATACATTTCCTGCGGATCGTCCCACTGAATCTGTTTGGCGTCTGTCTTTCCTACGATTACTATGGCAACGGCTCTTAATTGCTCTATATACGGCTATTGTTTTCGCTTCACAGTTGAAAGCTATTAAAAGCGCTGTAGGAGTGTCGTAGTAATAAAGAATGAATATATTAAAACTTCAAGCGTGATGCGAAGTTTTCTCACGCGTCTCAGTGTTTATGTCGTCATTTCTGTTGATCTGTGTGTCGTACAATAATATATTTGTGCAGGTACTTTCAGTGGCATATGTGGATTCTGTAGACGAAATAAGTTGCGAATAGAGTTAGTAGCAAACAGGTAATGAATTTAAACGTCATGCAAGATGCAGCAGTGTTTCACTCATCTCAGTGTTTATAACGTCATATCTCATGATCTATGTGTCATACAGTGATAAAATGTTGTCGGTACATTTAGTAGTGACGTATGTGGATCTGCCTACTAAGTGTGTTGCAAATAGAATTATTGGCAAAGAAGTAATAAATTAAACGTAACGTACAATGCGGCAGTTTTTCATGCATATCGATGTTTATATCGTCATATCTCCTGAACTATGTTTAGTACCATGTTACAACTGTGTGAATTTATTTCGCGGCATTTTTGGATACCGTTCGCGAAATTTACTGCGAATAGAGTTGTATGCACGGAAATAATATATTTATACGTTATGCATGACAGGGAAGTTTTACACGCATCTCATTGTTCGTGACGTCATATCTCCTGAACTATAATAGGCAGGTGGTTCTTACCCCCACAGCGATTGTTGCCTGACGGTAAGGAATATGTATGCCAAGTTTGGTTGAAATCGGTCCAGTGGTGTAGGAGGAGATGTGTAACATACATACGCACTCCCATGCACCCACATACCCACACACACATCCACTTTTATAATGTGTAAGGACTGTGGGCAGTAATGGTCCCTTAACACTCCCTTACGGTACACCCGAAGTTATACACTCCTGGAAATGGAAAATAGAACACATTGACACCGGTGTTTCAGACCACCATACTTGCTTCGGACACTGCGAGAGGGCTGTACAAGCAATGATCACACGCACGGCACAGCGGACACACCAGGAACCGCGGTGTTGGCCGTCGAATGGCGCTAGCTGCGCAGCATTTGTGCACCGCCGCCGTCAGTGTCAGCCAGTTTGCCGTGGCATACGGAGCTCCATCGCAGTCTTTAACACTGGTAGCATGCCGCGACAGCGTGGACGTGAACCGTATGTGCAGTTGACGGACTTTGAGCGAGGGCGTATAGTGGGCATGCGGGAGGCCGGGTGGACGTACCGCCGAATTGCTCAACACGTGGGGCGTGAGGTCTCCACAGTACATCGATGTTGTCGCCAGTGTTCGGCGGAAGGTGCACGTGCACCCGGGACCGAACCGCAGCGACGCACGGATGCACGCCAAGACCGTAGGATCCTACGCAGTGCCGTAGGGGACCGCACCGCCACTTCCCAGCAAATTAGGGACACTGTTGCTCCTGGGGTATCGGCGAGGACCATTCGCAACCGTCTCCATGAAGCTGGGCTACGGTCCCGCACACCGTTAGGCCGTCTTCCGCTCACGCCCCAACATCGTGCAGCCCGCCTCCAGTGGTGTCGCGACAGGCGTGAATGGAGGGACGAATGGAGACGTGTCGTCTTCAGCGATGAGAGTCGCTTCTGCCTTGGTGCCAATGATGGTCGTATGCGTGTTTGGCGCCGTGAAGGTGAGCGCCACAATCAGGACTGCATACGACCGAGGCACACAGGGCCAACACCCGGCATCATGGTGTGGGGAGCGATCTCCTACACTGGCCGTACACCACTGGTGATCGTCGAGGGGACACTGAATAGTGCACGGTACATCCAAACCGTCATCGAACCCATCGTTCTACCATTCCTAGCCCGGCAAGGGAACTTGCTGTTCCAACAGGACAATGCACGTCCGCATGTATCCCGTGCCACCCAACGTGCTCTAGAAGGTGTAAGTCAACTACCCTGGCCAGCAAGATCTCCGGATCTGTCCCCCATTGAGCATGTTTGGGACTGGATGAAGCGTCGTCTCACGCGGTCTGCACGTCCAGCACGAATGCTGGTCCAACTGAGGCGCCAGGTGGAAATGGCATGGCAAGCCGTTCCACAGGACTACATCCAGCATCTCTACGATCGTCTCCATGGGAGAATAGCAGCCTGCATTGCTGCGAAAGGTGGATATACACTGTACTAGTGCCGACATTGTGCATGCTCTGTTGCCTGTGTCTATGTGCCCGTGGTTCTGTCAGTGTGATCATGTGATGTATCTGACCCCAGGAATGTGTCAATAAAGTTTCCCCTTCCTAAGACAATGAATTCACGGTGTTCTTATTTCAATTTCCAGGAGTGTATTTACATCTGAAAATTTCTCTACGTCGAGAGTGATATGCTATGTCCTATTTACAAGCAACTCTTCAATCCAGTCATACAAATGGTCTGACATTTCCTTCGCTCTATTTTGTTCATTAGGTGGCAGTGGGGCACTGTGTCGAACACCTCCTTGAAGTCACGGCCCCAACGCGGAATCAACCTCGGCGCCGGCATGTCCTGCCTTCTAGATCTCGTGGACCAACAGAGCCAGCTGGGTTTCACACGTTCGTTGTTTGCGGGGCTCATGCTGATTTCTTAAGAGGTGGTTTCCGTTCTCCAGAAATGTCATAATACTAGCGTATAAAACGTGTTCCAGAATTTTAACGAATCGGCTATATAGGCCTATCGTGTGCGTTTGTTCGTAGAAGCTTCTTGAAAACTGGATAATCTGCACCTTTCTCAAGTTTTTGGGTACGCTCCTGTCCTCCAGTGGCGTACGGTACAGCGCGCAATTTTTTGGCATACTGTACGCAAAATCGTGTGGGTGTGTCATCAGGCCCAGACACCTTCTCTCTCTTAATTACGTTCTCCAGAATACCGTCGCTGTATGTCACCCCTAGCTCCCCTATGGAGGTTGGTGGGAGATTTATGCAGATGGTACGTGACAGAAGCATAGTACAGAAGCACAGCACTTTGCACAAAACGCGATTTACGTGTGACTTACTACCTGTAGAGAAATGCTAAAGGGTTAAGATATTTCGAACAACCATAGATTTAGAGAGGAGAAAGAGAGGGTTTCGTGGTTGGTTGTAACTTCGGATCGGCTTTGGCGATATCAAAAAAAGTTGATAAATGTGTCATTTCCATTCACACACATACACACACAAAAAGAAAATACTTTGGGGTGAGACGTTTTTGCAAGAAATCTAATGTTAAGTTTTGTACTGGGATACGTATTTGGTGGGGGCCATAGTTTTTGAGTTATTCAAGAAAAACGCATCTGAAGGTCACTTACGTACGCTTTTCTTGAATACTTTGAAAACTACGTGCTCTAGCGAAAACGTATCCCAGTACAAAATTGCACAACATTAAATATTCTACAGACAGCTCCTGTTCATTTTTTCTGTAAGGCTAGAAGCTTGCATGTAGCTAGATGGAGAATATGAAAATCTTGTTCGTTATATTTGAAGCCGTTGAGGGTTGTATAAAACCCATAGGTAGGGGCAGATGATTGTTTCTACTACAAGTGAGACTGAAAGAAACAACCATCTACAGTTTTCCAACAGTTTCTTCGTCTCTGCACAGACATTATGTCTGACCTTACATGTGGCTCAGTGGCCCAGGTTATGGATATGAATGTGCAGGTTACTGTCTCTGTTCAACTGTTGGGTTTATATTCATCACTTACCACGTCTTTCATCTCTGGGAATGTTTATTAATGTGAAAAATGGCGACTTGCATCGTGGTCTGGAGTTAAGCACATAGTCAGTTCTCGAATACAGTTTTTGAAAACTAAGTAGATTTAGTTGACCAGTTTCAAATGTTTAAGAATAAAGGGTCTCGTTCCTTTCCAAGGACAAGAATTCGGCTTTTGAGAAACAGCAGTTAAGAGCTGATCGTTTTCATTTTTCAATAAAATATATTTACAGAGAATGAAAAATGTTGCATGGTGTAGGCAAAACCTATGCATGAAAAACATCCCGGTTAATGACAACTTTATCTTCGTGTGAAAACAAATTCTTTTCTGTTAAAGAACCTATAGCACCGACAGGGACAGGGATCCTGGTATTAAGTGGATGAAATATATAGATAACTGCAAATTGTCGATACTTATTTCACGGCCTGGTGTGTGTGTAAAAGTGGGAAAGGAATGTTATACGTAATGATAACAGGAGACCTATGTTACTGTGGAGTTCACAGTTTTCAGTGTCACTCGGCAAATTGGTGGCAGTGTCGGTGATGCTTACGTTCAAATTTAGCCCAAAAAATTATAGCAGGAACTAAAAGTACAAGAAGAAATATTTATAATGCCCTTATGTTCTGGAAAGTTGGGATAAACAAGTAGTCGACCAATGTTGCTTACTCACGCAGTAATCAGAGAGTTAATATGAAATAACACAACTTCAGAGACTATACTGGTCTCATACAGATATGATTTTATGTACAGAGACTGAAGCAAAGAGTGAAAATTTGTACCAAGGCCAGGAATTGAACCCAGGTTTGCTGGTTACTAGGCAGGTTGTAACATGCCTGAGGGTACAAATGGCGGCTGTCCCTTAAATGGTATGAGTGCTTTTTGCTTCTTGACCGTGCGTCCTGTCCACACCACGTAACTGGTAATCCCACAGCGGTCATACTGTTCTGCTCCACAGTGCTGCTGGCTTGCCTGGAATAATGTATCTAAATATGCGTGCGGGTTAAGGAGAGGCACTCAACGTTAAGCTCAACACTGTCCTACGTCTGGTATGAACATCTATATTCTGAGATGATATGAAAATCACAGGTTGCACTATTTACACTCTAAGTCACAAGTGTTTATGGCAACTTCTAGATAATTATCTAATTATCTATTTATAATTATTATAACAATATCGCTTGGACGAGCATAAGTGTAACCGATCACAGCACGGATGATTGTTAATGATGTGGAAGCCGAATAATCGAACAAAAGTTCTTACGCTCACCCTGCATACACAGATTTCTTTTGGTACCAGTCCTCCTTGACGCTAGTAATGATATAACACTTGTTATGGTGCCGTCCACCAAATGTGGCGGGAAGTCACTAAATGTAGTGGGTGGGTGCTAGGAGGTGCAGTATTAAAACTCAGCGAGAACTTTCCAGATGATTTATTCGTTTCCACTACAGAGCTTCGTCCTCCTCGGTCCGCATCACAGGCCCCACAATGCTGAGGCCACTGCCCCAGCGACCCGTGCAACACAGCGCTGTGTCGTGCCCGCCTCGTTCGCCAGCTGTAGAGTTCCGATTACATCAGGATGGCGGCGCCAGCAGCCGACTCAGGGACCATTGTCCTCGTTGTCTCTGTGCTGCTCCACCAGGAGCCGAAGGCCAGCCCTGCTGCTGCTTCTTCCTTGGCTGGCAACGACCACCCGCGATCCGGCGACCAAATCTGCAGGCCCTCGCCTCAGAAGCCTCCTGCGTGTGTCGGGAGCTGAGAGGTATGCCCGCGACAGCGAGCCAGAGAGTGGCCCGCCCTGGCAGCCTGCGGACCCCACGTCGGCCTCAGAGGGTCGAACGAACGACGCACTGTAGACTGGATGCTGTCGCCCCATCTGTTGCTGCATGTAGCCCTGTGGAGAGACACGCTCCACCATCTAGGAGAGGTGCCACACTTGAATGAACCTTGTTAGAAAGCAGCCCCTATTTATACTCGGCTGCATGCCTGAGTTTCGCTAACTCATCGCTTCACATCACATACGCACCACACCCCGGTTGCGCCAGTGGACCCCTTCTGCCTATAGTTTGCACCATGCGAACCTCTGCATTTACTCTTTTCAGTGGTTCGACAGCCCTCTGGCCTCCATTCCACTTTGCAACCGCTGGTCAGCGTAACTTAAAGCGATCTGGCCCGCACCTGGCTGTAACTCTTGCTCCGAATATCACACAAAACTAACTTTCCCTATCGTAAATGGTGGTGCCGCTACATTATTCCCCTCTTCAGAAAGACCTGGTCCCCGGGTCATCCTTTAACGGACTCTTAAACTTGTTTGGATTGTCACTTATGACATGCTTACTTCCTACTAGAAAACTTAAATGTAGTCTAGTGCCCTCTTAAAACCATGACATGAAACAAAATATAAAAGTTCCTTACTGGACGACCACTGCTCGATCAACCCCTTACCTACTCGCCTCACCAGATTAGCCAGCCGCCGAAAGGAGCGAACTCAAGCAGCAGGCGTCTTTCGTGCTGACATCTGCCACTACATGCAGCCGGTTGCACCCACTGCGCTCGATAGCCGCCAGCAGGGCCTCCTCCCCATCATGGATGAGATCTCCCAGCAAACATACCGAATGCACACTGGAATTCTATCTCACCTTGCCTGTTATCTCCCTGATGGGCTCCATCATCCGCTTAACATTGGAGCTCCCAATAAGTAGCATACCAACCCTCTGTCCGGACTGGGAAGGAAAATCTACAGCTGGCCCAACTGGAGAGGCATCCTGTGCTGGCTCAGAGTTATCATCAAAACTGAGAAGCACCTCGTACCTGTTGCTAAGACGTAGGGAGCCAGCCGCACGGTCTGCTTCCTCTGCTCCCTCTTCTGCCTTCCGCCCAGTGACAGGCGAAGCCATCACTGTCTGTCACCCACTCTGGAGTGGGGACGGACCGGTCAGATGCTGCGTATCGGAAGCCGCAGTGACGTCCAGGCCACCAGGGCAACCCAGTGACACCACAGGTGTCCCAGCTCTCGTCACTGGCGCCCCGACGTCACCGCAACGTCGAGCAGTAGCTAGAGGCTTGTCGACGGTAGCCAACGCAGCTACCAGCTGTTTGCGGACAGCAGCCAACTCTCCCTTGTGTCCGTTCACAATAAGCGCAGTCTATAGCCATATCGCACTGTGTATAAAATAGATATGAGGTTTCAAATGGCGTTGCTGAATTTGAAAATACACCAAAGGAGAATAAAGTAACACTAAAAGTTGGCGTGCAGATTTCTCACTAAACTCGGAGACCACAAGCTACACTCCTGGAAATGGAAAAAAGAACACATTGACACCGGTGTGTCAGACCCACCATACTTGCTCCGGACACTGCGAGAGGGCTGTACAAGCAATGATCACACGCACGGCACAGCGGACACACCAGGAACCGCGGTGTTGGCCGTCGAATGGCGCTAGCTGCGCAGCATTTGTGCACCGCCGCCGTCAGTGTCAGCCAGTTTGCCGTGGCATACGGAGCTCCATCGCAGTCTTTAACACTGGTAGCATGCCGCGACAGCGTGGACGTGAACCGTATGTGCAGTTGACGGACTTTGAGCGAGGGCGTATAGTGGGCATGCGGGAGGCCGGGTGGACGTACCACCGAATTGCTCAACACGTGCGGCGTGAGGTCTCCACAGTACATCGATGTTGTCGCCAGTGGTCGGCGGAAGGTGCACGTGCCCGTCGACCTGGGACAGGACCGCAGCGACGCACGGATGCACGCCAAGACCGTAGGATCCTACGCAGTGCCGTAGGGGACCGCACCGCCACTTCCCAGCAAATTAGGGACACTGTTGCTCCTGGGGTATCGGCGAGGACCATTCGCAACCGTCTCCATTTAGCTGGGCTACGGTCCCGCACACCGTTAGGCCGTCTTCCGCTCACGCCCCAACATCGTGCAGCCCGCCTCCAGTGGCGTCGCGACAGGCGTGAATGGAGGGACGAATGGAGACGTGTCGTCTTCAGCGATGAGAGTCGCTTCTGACTTGGTGCCAATGATGGTCGTATGCGTGTTTGGCGCCGTGCAGGTGAGCGCCACAATCAGGACTGCATACGGCTGAGGCACACAGGGCCAACACCCGGCATTATGGTGTGGGGAGCGATCTCCTACACTGGCCGTATACCGCTGGTGATCGTCGAGGGGACACTGAATAGTGCACGGTACATCCAAACCGTCATCGAACCCATCGTTGTACCATTCCTAGACCGGCAAGGGAACTTGCTGTTCCAACAGGACAATGCACGTCCGCATGTATCCCGTGCCACCCAACGTGCTCTAGAAAGTGTAAGTCAACTACCCTGGCCAGCAAGATCTCCGGATCTGTCCTCCATTGAGCATGTTTGGGACTGGATGAAGCGTCGTCTCACGCGGTGTGCACGTCCAGCACGAACGCTGGTCCAACTGAGGCGCCAGGTGGAAATGGCATGGCAAGCCGTTCCACAGGACTACATCCAGCATCTCTACGATCGTCTCCATGGGAGAATAGCAGCCTGCATTGCTGCGAAAGGTGGATATACACTGTACTAGTGCCGACATTGTGCATGCTCTGTTGCCTGTGTCTATGTGCCTGTGGTTCAATCAGTGTGATCATGTGATGTATCTGACCCCAGGAATGTGTCAATAAAGTTTCCCCTTCCTGGGACAATGAATTCACGGTGTTCTTATTTCAATTTCCAGGAGTGTATTAAACGGAGATAAATTTCTCTACACGGAAAATTTACACTAGGAAGCCGCCCTACACAACGATATTCACAAGACTTACGCAAAAACAAAAATTAATTTTCTAACCACTAGTTTAAGAAAAGATAAAAAATAAGTAGTATATCCAGCTATTATCCAGGCAACAGTTCAAGTTTCCGCCGCTAGATGACATTGCTGTTACGATGTTACGGTCATTGGCGGTAATGGAAAATTAAAAAGTCCAAGACGGCGGCAGGGCACACCCGTCTATAATGCCATAATCATCATTACGTGAAATGCCTCTATCTCCTCCACCTTCCACTTCGTCACCCGTGTTTCCTCTTCCCTTCTTCAGCAAATAACAGTGTAGTATTAAAACCAAACAGCAGATTATAGTGTAGTATTTTAATCGGCAGTAAAATTCCAGAGTCAATCACAATGTAACCACAGACCAACCATCTTGGCTGTGCTCAAAAGTGCTTGAAAATCTCACGTTTTTTGCCTCGTATTCAAAATTACTCATCTAAAAAATTAGATAATGGTTGTAACTTATAGTATTTCCACATCTACAATTCGTTTATGGCATGAGCTTGCAGGGTAAACAACACTAATGGACATGCAAAGTTCGGTCTCTGTACCCAACGTGATCTAAGGCACAATGGATCCTCAGATTAATTATTTTACACATCTGAATTGCTCTGTGATGCTTGTCAGGTGTCATAACACTCTTTTCATGTGAAAAATATCTGCAAATATACGTCAGCAACATAAAAAATGCAGAGTTTATGGCAAATGTCACACTGTTATTTTTCACAACCACCCACCCACCGACACACACACACACATACGTCTATCTGTCAATTTGGTGCCTAAAACATGGTACTGAATTGTCGAATTAAGTGTTTGACATGTTGAACAGGAAGCCGACATTTCGGTTTAGGTCTAAATGAGGTGAAGTAGCATAAGTAACCTAACCAAGCCCACAAATGCAGAAAACACTATGCTAAGCAGGCAGAAACACACAATACAGTCAAAAGACAAACGAAATGCCAAGCACCATTCTAGGAAGCAAAGAAGGAAGAGTTTTATTGTTACCTTTAATGCGATGTATCCTTTCAGCTGCATATTTTCGCAGAACTCAAAAAGAAGTTTCTAATATGAAAGGTTTACATTCAACGCATGACCAAAGACTGCAGTGGAATAAGACAGATTGTGAGTGAGTGGGGGAGGGTGGGGTTATAGTTTCGTCTGTGTTTGCTAGTTGTACCCACTCACCCGTAAATCCAATCCTCATTCGCGTCCTCCCTTGCAGTCTGGGAGCAGCAGCTTGAGTACTGCTGTAATAAATGATAACTAACAAGGGGAATGAAGCAGTGCCAATTACCGAAATTAAAGTTTCAGCCTAGTATAATCCATTAATGTATTTTTTAACACTTGTACTACACAGGGCTGCACTGTTACACACTTCACAAAGTAACAAATATGATGATAAACTGATACATCCGGTGACACTACACCACAATACATCATCCCACACTGCAATCCACATGCGGCGTTCGTGGCAATGTGGGTAATCCAGATTTCATTTACCGGTGCCGATGAGATGCTCGAGGGCGTCTAATCATGTTCTCGTGGTTTTTGACTTAGCGAACCGCGGATTACGTCTCGTGAGGTACACGAATGATTACACAGCGTCAAACACCTATATAGTCACAAAATTTACTTATTCTCTTAGCCTGATTGCTTAACATCTTCACACCAAGCACACGGATAAACACCACCACATGACTTCCTCGCTCGTTCGGCGCGAAAAAACAAAGAAGCGACCATAGCGATGTCATCATAATCGATATCAGCGTTACTCGATACATGCTTACATTCCCGCACGAAAATTGTTTCCAAATTCTGAAGAAATTTACGAAAATAAGCACTAATGGGGAGTGGTCCATCAGAAGAAAGATCAAGGGAAGAAACATACATTCTCATAACTTAACCTGCAGTGCAGCCAAAGTACAAACACATAATCAAACAAGAGGACATAAGAAACATGTATGAAAAAAATTATTTACAAACTGGAAGTAATATAGCACATATAAAGCAAAACAGTTTAGACAAAATGAAATGCACTCAAAGATAACACAACATTAACAAATGTAGCCTGAACACAGATAAAAGAAAATGATGAGAGAAAAAAAATATCCACCAGACTGCCCAAAGCAGTATAAAAATACCAGAAATACACAATATTGAACTCACTACACTACACAGTTTAAATACCAATATGGGTAGATCTAACACGTCACAACGCTGTCATCCGCATTTTATATGATCACAAATTCAGAGAAAAGGAAAGGAAGCAACATATGGGCCTAATATTTATCAAGTGTTGTCACATTTAATGATGAATATTAACTGCAACTCACTTAACACTGCCTGGAAAGGGGGAGGTCATTGTCCAGCATGGCAGTTGTAAGGGACGGGTTGGGCACCATGTGTGACGTACATTGCTGTAGAAATTATCTGCTAACTTCACCTTGAACAGCAACATTAAGCTCCCTCAGGCCATGAAACAAACAGTGAGCGCACAATTCGACCTACTTATATCTTAAGGTAATGAATGTGACATACAAACTTTTGACATAATTTTATGAAACCCAATCAGTAAACATTTATCCTTCAATTAACATGGTATGTCAATACGTGGTAAATAATGAGTAAGATAACAATTAGAATAATATAGAATATTACATTACAATCTTAGGTAATACATTCTGATTCCATCACAGACTTTAGTGAATGCAGTGACACAAAATTCTGTTTACATTAGTCACTCCTATAATACGGCTTGATATTTTTCACATGGTGTTTTCCTTCATAGTTGGCAGAACTTAATACTTACAGTTCCACTGTATTTGGACCTTCAGTGCCAATTATTTTATATGGTCCCTTATATTCTAAGTTGAATTTCTGTATTTCATCTGTTATCTTACTCGATTTTGTATGTGTCTTATTCAACGCCACATCACCCGCCTTGTATGAGATTGGATGAACAATTCTATCATGACACTGTTTTCTTTGTTTTGTCTTAGCTTCTAGAGTCTGCATTGCTAATTGTATTTTATCATCCAAGGCCATGATGGTCTTGGTAACATACTTAATGAGTTCACTAGATACCGACTCCGGTTCCTCGTTTAACAACAGCTCACAAGGTGCAAAACCTTTGGACGTATGTGACATACTGTTAAGTACATCCTCAAAGTCCTTCAAATAGTCCCTCCAGCGGCTATTCTTGTGATGACAGTAGGTTCTGCACATACAGTTAATCTCCTTCATGATCCGTTGTGCTGGATTCGAAGCTGGTCTATATTTTGCAAGCTGGCCGCTGTGGCCGAGCGGTTCTAGGCGCTTCAGTCTGGAACTGCGCTACCGCTAAAGTCACAGGTTCGAATCCTACCTCGGGCATGGATGTGTGTGATGTCCTTAGGTTAGTTAGATTTAAGTAGTTCTAAGTTCTAGGGGACTGATGACCTCAGATGTTAAGTCGCATAGTGCTCAGAGCCATTTGAACCATTTTTATATTTTGCAATTAAGACTTGTTCTGTATTATTTTGACGTAGCAACTCCTTCCACTCTTTGGAGATAAATTGTGGACCATTGTCTGTAAGTACCCTCTTTGGTTTACAAACATTTATAAAATAGTCATCAACGAATTCTTCACCATCATCTTTCTAACAGCTCTTTTCAGAGGGTAAAATTTTACATATTTTGAACCTACATCCAATACCACCATAATCTGAGTAAAATTTCCTTGCGACTTTGGCAAAGGGCGAGGAGATCAATTGGAACTACATCCCCAATTCCACTTGGAATGATTGGATGCATAGAGCCTTGATGTCTAATTGTTGTAGTCTTTGCCCTTTGGCAGGCATCACAAGTTTGTAATAACCTCTATACCTTTTTGCTCATGCCAAAGAACAGACACTCTCTTCTTAATTTCTTGATTCATTTGTTGGCACCAAAGTGTGCATTGCTGTAGTGGGTATACCAATTCAACCTATAGTGTGCTCTGGAATGCAAACTCTTTGTTCTTGTTTTGTTTGATCAGTATGTCTATATAAGACATTATTATAAACCAGGTAGTATTTCCAAAGTTTCACTTGACCTGCACAACCATACCTAGTCTTAACTAGCTTCAGTGATGGATCCATGTTATGCTCAAGCCGTATATTCTTAATAAAATTCTTCACACAAGTCTCATGTGGAACACCTTTCATAAGACTAACACACAATATATTTTCTTGTTGTCCATTTACATTAATGTCTTCCATACCAGTTGGCATTCTGGACAAGGCATCTGGTGCAATGTTTTGGTCCCCTGCTCTGTAGATAATATGAAACTATACTCCCGAAGTGCAACAGCCCATCTCCTACGATATAATCTACACTCCTGGAAATGGAAAAAAGAACACATTGACACCGGTGTGTCAGACCCACCATACTTGCTCCGGACACTGCGAGAGGGCTGTACAAGCAATGATCACACGCACGGCACTGCCGACACACCAGGAGCCGCGGTGTTGGCCGTCGAATGGCGCTAGCTGCGCAGCATTTGTGCATCGCCGCCGTCAGTGTCAGCCAGTTTGCCGTGGCATACGGAGCTCCATCGCAGTCTTTAACACTGGTAGCATGCCGCGACAGCGTGGACGTGAACCGTATGTGCAGTTGACGGACTTTGAGCGAGGGCGTATAGTGGGCATGCGGGAGGCCGGGTGGACGTACCGCCGAATTGCTCAACACGTGGGGCGTGAGGTCTCCACAGTACATCGATGTTGTCGCCAGTGGTCAGCGGAAGGTGCACGTGCCCGTCGACCTGGGACCGGACCGCAGCGACGCACGGATGCACGCCAAGACCGTAGGATCCTACGCAGTGCCGTAGGGGACCGCACCGCCACTTCCCAGCAAATTAGGGACACTGTTGCTCCTGGGGTATCGGCGAGGACCATTCGCAACCGTCTCCATGAAGCTGGGCTACGGTCCCGCACACCGTTAGGCCGTCTTCCGCTCACGCCCCAACATCGTGCAGCCCGCCTCCAGTGGTGTCGCGACAGGCGTGAATGGAGGGACGAATGGAGACGTGTCGTCTTCAGCGATGAGAGTCGCTTCTGCCTTGGTGCCAATGATGGTCGTATGCGTGTTTGGCGCCGTGCAAGTGAGCGCCACAATCAGGACTGCATACGACCGAGGCACACAGGGCCAACACCCGGCATCATGGTGTGGGGAGCGATCTCCTACACTGGCCGTACACCACTGGTGATCGTCGAGGGGACACTGAATAGTGCACGGTACATCCAAACCGTCAGCGAACCCATCGTTCTACCATTCCCAGACCGGCAAGGGAACTTGCTGTTCCAACAGGACAATGCACGTCCGCATGTATCCCGTGCCACCCAACGTGCTCTAGAAGGTGTAAGTCAACTACCCTGGCCAGCAAGATCTCCGGATCTGTCCCCCATTGAGCATGTTTGGGACTGGATGAAGCGTCGTCTCACGCGGTCTGCACGTTCAGCACGAACGCTGGTCCAACTGAGGCGCCAGGTGGAAATGGCATGGCAAGCCGTTCCACAGGACTACATCCAGCATCTCTACGATCGTCTCCATGGGAGAATAGCAGCCTGCATTGCTGCGAAAGGTGGATATACACTGTACTAGTGCCGACATTGTGCATGCTCTGTTGCCTGTGTCTATGTGCCTGTGGTTCTGTCAGTGTGATCATGTGATGTATCTGACCCCAGGAATGTGTCAATAAAGTTTCCCCTTCCTGGGACAATGAATTCACGGTGTTCTTATTTCAATTTCCAGGAGTGTACTTTCAGTCAGGAAAGAAAGTGCCTTATGGTCTGTTATCACCTTTGTCACTTTACCTGCCAGGTAATACCGAAGTTTACTGAACTCCAAAGAATTGATAATGCTTCACGTTCCATAATTGTATACTTGCACTCCCACTTTGTCAGGGCACAAGTCGCGAAAGCTGTTGTCCTTATTTCTCCTTCAATCTTGTCATCAATTTGACATAGATGCACGCCAAGTCCATAGCCTGATGCATCACAAGCCATGTAAAAGTCCTTTTCTAAGTTTTGCGTGTGACAAAATTTGTGGATTACACAGACGCCTCTTGATATCCTCAAAATCCCTCTGACAGTCTTCGGTCCATTGCCATAGTGTTTTACCATTCAGAAGATTCAGCAAGTGAGGACTATTTAACGACTGACCACTCACAAATTTTCTATAGAATCCAGCTAATCCAAGGAATCCCCTTAACTGTTTCTTGCAGCGAGGCACAGAAACATCCTTCATAGCCTGCAACTTGGCCACTTCTGGTTCAATCCCTTGTTCGCTGCTTATGTGTCCCAAGAAATGAATCATGTCTTTTCCAAATTCTGATTTATCTGTGTTCACAGTTACATCATCACTCTCAAATGCAGTCACGATACCATCCAAAGCCTGCACATGTTCTTCCCACATTGTTGTATCCATGAGAATGTCATCTACATAATATGTAACTTTCTTCAGAAGCTGCTCTCCTAACACGCTGTCTAATGTTCGAATGATGGCTGATGTAGAAATGTTGGGCCAAAACGTAGAACACGGTAGCCTTTTCCTTCATATAGGAATGATGTATATTATCTTGTGTCCTTATGCAGTGGAATCTGCCAATATCCAGGGTACAGATCGATGCTGCTGAATAATTTTGCTCCAAGAAGCAACTCCTCCAGACTCTGAGACCTGTCTCTCTGTGGCAATGTGGTTTTATTCACTGGTCTAGCATCTAGCACAATTCTGACATTCCCATTTTTCTTCTCCACAACAAATAAGGGATTACTACACTAGCTTGATAAACGTTCAATAATTCCCATTTTCAACATCTTGCTAATCTCCTCATTGACAGCGTCAAGTTTGGCTTATGGAATAGCATACGGCCTTGAAAAGAAGGGTCATGCTCCTTCACCTTTGACTTCCATTCTGCTACCTTGATTACTCCAGGTTCGTCTGCAAAAACCTGACTGTGCCTCCTCAAAACATCTGCATGAGATTTGATTTCCTTACGCCCATCCTGTTGTAGCAAGGCTAACTTCTTCTTAAGCCCTCTGTCAGAGTCTTCCATTCGATGTTCCCATCTCCACTGCCTTTTATTCAAGCTTGCAGTGTCACCTTTGTATACATGTTGTGGTACAGCTTCTGACTCCATGCCAATCTGAATCTTAGCCAATCCTGTTTCTTCACATGCCTTCATGGTACCCTTGAATTCAATAGCCTCCTCTTCTCCTTTATTAACTATCCTCACATTCTCATTTCTAAAATCTAAGTACACTTTCCGGTTTGCTAACCACTCTACACCAAATATCAAAAGCAAAGCCAGTCCAGGCACAACCAGTGCTGAAACATCCTAAGTCTGTAATGCTGGAAATGCATATCCTCCTATTTCCATCTATTGTACTATAAATTTGTTTTCCTTATTTTTGTTACCTGAATATATGACATTTCTGTGTCTTTACATATTGTAATTGTTTCACTATTTGTATATATATATTTATGCATTTATGTCGATGTCTAATTGGTTTGTTTTGTGAATATTATTTGTATTTATACGCTGGTTCTGGCCTAGGGAAAACTATACTATCGAACGAATACATCGATAGGTCGTGTGGAGAACGAAAGTGTAGGATCTTTGGTAGTGTTAACTCGGCCGCGTAGGCGCGCAGAGAGAGTCTGGCTGGAGTAGCGAGTGGAGCAGGTGTGTTGTGTGACGCTCCCGCGAGTTGCCGCGCTTTCGGGGTTTGGCAGCATGTAATTGCGCTCGACTTGCTATGATAGTTTCTGACATGGTGTCGCGGACGGGAAGCATTAGCTGGCGCACATCAAGAGCCCATTTCGCCTGGTGACCGGGTCGAGAAGGAGGCGTGCCAACATCCAACTTCTGCAGCAGCGACGGCCGACAATGAGTGACTGTCGCCACCTCCTCGATCGACGGCTTCAAACATTCAATCAACCAACAAGGAAGACTGGAAGCACGTAAAGTTTTAGAACTGTATGGCAGACCTCAGCTTTTAAAATTGTTCCATTTGCCTCGCAAAATTACAGCAACTTAGCATGAACCTTTGTTGCTCATTGTCCCAGTTGCATTACCAAGCAGGGTCCCTTCCTTTCCCGGAATGAACCCGAGTGTCGTTGAAATTCAAACGCCAGCATCATTTTATTTCACTGCTTTAATTTCAAAGTTCAGTTAAGGTATTCATAGCTGGCTACAGTATTTAGATTGCACAAACACAAATTAAGAGTGCGAGTTTTGTTACCGTATTTTAGTTACCTGTGACTGCAGCTCAGCTTGGTACGTACTAAATTTTACTACTGTTAATTGTTCAGAATCATTTAATTCAAGTTCAAAGTTAAATCCCTTATTTCTAAATTGCGTAGATTCAAGTAGCTTCTGAAATGATTGTTGAAGTAGTTCAAGACTAACCGTATTTTACTGAATTTCGATGTGCTTCAGAAAGAAAGCTCACTATTAACTTCAGTCACTAAATTAACTTTCGATTTTCCGGTTTTATTAATTCTTTTGATAAATTAAGTCAGAGTGTAGCGAAATTTATTACTTCTGACAAACTTTCAGTTTTCACACTACACGTGTCAACCTTCAGTTGCCACGCTTCTAGTGCTAATTATATGTGTAATAACCTTTCTTTTTCAGTTACTATAGTAAGTGTCCTTAGGACTGGCGACCGTAATTTCCCCCAAATCTCAAATATGTAATTACCGCTAGTTAATTGTTAATGTAACGGCCACACATTTACTTTCTTTATTAACTTTACCCCTTTTCAAAATTAATTTCCACCTGTTTCATTAGCATTTTTCCTTTCATTTGGATGTAACCCTTTCCTCCCTACCGACAGATTAACTTCGGTGACGATTGCTTATTCCCAAATTTCCATTAGGTACACACGGTTTAATTTTTCACTGTCATTAAGGACGATAAGTGAGGGGGAGGTTACAAGTCTACCCCTTAAACATAACTGTAATCAGGATTTGCTCGTTTACATTTTTACCTTTTGTACCAACAGCACCCACAATGGACACATCACTTACAGGAAAATTCGGTATTTCTTTACCTTGTTCCAACCATACCGTATACAACCTTTGTGACACTACATTTACTGGACTTCCTGAATTTAGAAGGATGTCGTATTTTACATTGAAAATTCCTCCCTCTACAATTGGTTGCACAGCTTCCTCCAGAACATCAGCATCTTCTTTTAGCAAAACATTTATGACTTCATCCCTTTGTTCAATTTTAGTATGGTCAGCACTCTTGACTCTCCTATCAGCCACGAAATCCTCTTCAAGTGTTACTGCACATTGGTTGTGTATAGCTCTATCAAGTGGCTTCCCTTTCCTTGTACTGTTAAAACTCCTTACACGCTTATACCAAAGCTGCACATTTGCACACCTTTCTGTAAGTCTCTTTTCACTCTGATAACTGTCATCATCTTCTTGGCTTCACGCAACATTGCCATTGGAGATCCCATATCAGAATGCATTTTCACACCTTCACTCCTATTAATATAGTCAGTGTTCTCAACATCAGCTGTGACCTCATACACACCATAATCCTTATGATCTTCTAAGAGACATACACAGTCACCATCTTCACACTAACCATACCTCCCTTCCTCTGACACATATCCACTAATGTGACTGGATTGACAGTCTTTCATGGTACCAGAACAATTTTCATTGGCAGCACACAATACTTTTGTAGTGCTGTCTCCGTCACAACTAACAATTTCATCAAAATCCTCATGCCTATTCTGTTGTGCACATATTCCTCTATCTCTTCTCGTATTTCTAGCATCACACTCTTGCTTCCTATGTACATGACCATCACACATTTTAACAAACTCCGCCATGCATGATTCTCTACCTGTTAACCCATCACTACTTAGAACATCATCTCCCTTTAACTGTTGCAGATCTTTTCCTTGGCATTTAATCTCCTCTGCTTCTCCATTTTGAATATTAGTGACCTGTACATAATTTACATGAGCTATCCTGCATATTCCTTCACTACATGTTGCATTATCTGCTATTTTTTGTTGATGTTCAGCTACCTGCTCTATTACATCCTCTTCACGTTCAACTCACGTTCAACTCCGGACCTCATCAGGAATCACACCTAGTTTTCCTCTCCTCATCATTCATGATTTTGTTCCAGCTCAGTCTGTTCACTGCACCCTGTTCTCTGATACCTATCATTGTAGAATGCAGCACCATCACCTGTACTTCTGTGGTCACTATGTCTTCCTCTGAATCCGCGCCCATGTGATACTCGATAATTACTGTATGATCGTTGATTATCATGTATTCTGTCATTTATTGGTCTGTCCCTGTCGGCTCCATTAAGAATTCTTGGCTGTCTTCATTCAGATTCCACCTCATGATTTCCTCCTTCCAAGTTGTCTAGTTGTCTCAGTGCTAGCTTAACTGCATCTACATCATCCCTTGATACAACCAGTAGCTTCTCCTTTGTTTTTGTTGGCATCGTAGCATGATCAACGACACCGATGCCTCCTTGCCTATTGGTTCATCCAGGTACATGTTTTTATAGTGTAGTTTCTGAAAAAAACTTCTTTAAATCTCTATCACGTTCATAACTATACCTTCTGTGCTGATAGAGTTCATTCCGAACCTCATTCTGTTTCCTTGCTGTCCAGTACTCATTTAGGGATGCCTTCTTAAAACTTTCATATGTCTCACAGTCTCGTCCAACTCTTAATCCCCATGTGCCTGCTTCTGCTTCCATATATGACACCACAAACCTAATTTTTCCGCAGTCATCCCACAGTACGGGTAACACATCCTCAAACTGATCCAAGAAGTCACGTGGATGCCAATTCCCATTAGGACTGAATTTTTTGAAAGTCTCCATAACATTATGCGCTCTTACAGAATTGTTAGTTACAACACTATCATCTACATCTACATGCATACTCTGCAAATCACATTTAAGTGCCTGGGAGAGGGTTCATCGAACCACCTTCACAATTCTCTATTATTCCAATCTCGTATAGCGCGCGGAAAGAATGAACATCTATATCTTTCCGTACGAGCTCTGATTTCCATTATTTTATCCTGGTGATCGTCCCTCCCTATGTAGGTCGGTGCCAACAAAATATTTTCGGTGGTGATTGGAATTGCGTGAGAAGATTCTGTCGCAACGAAAAAAGCCTTTCTTTTAATGATGTCCAGCCCAATTCCTGTATCATCTCTGTGACACTCTATCCCATATTTCGCGATAATACAAAACGTGCTGTCTTCTTTGAACTTTTTCGATGTACTGCATCAGTCCTATCTGGGAAGGATGCCACATGGCGCAGTAGTATTCTAAAAGTGGACCGACAAGCATAGTGTAGGCAGTCTCCATAGTAGATCTGTTACATTTCCTAAGTGTCCTGCCAATAAAACGCAGTCTTTCGTTAGCCTTCCCCGCAACATTTTCGGTGTGTTCCTTCCAATTTAAGTTGTTCGTAACTGTAATACCTAGATAGTTAATTGAATTTGTGGCTTTTAGATTAGACTGATTTATTAAGTTTAACGAGTTACTTTCAGCACTCATGTGGATGACCTCACACTTTTCGTTGTTTAGGGTCAACTGCCACCTTTCGCACCATTCAGATGTCTTTTCTAAATCGTTTTGCAATTTGTTTTCATCTTCTGATGACTTTATTAGTCGATAAACGACAGCGTCATCTGCAAACAACGTAAGACGGCTGCTCAGACTGTCTCTCAATTCGTTTATATAGATAAGGAACAGCAAAGGGCCTATAACACTACCATGGGGAACGCCAGAAATCACTTCTGTGTTACTCGATGACTTTCCATCAATTACTACGAACTGTGACCTGTGTGACAGAAAATCACAAATCCAGTCACATAACAGAGATGATATTCCATAAGCATGCAATTTCACTACGAACCGCTTGTGTGGTACAGTGTCAAAAGCCTTCCGGAAATCCAGAAATAAGGAATCGATCTGAAATCCCTTGTCCATAGCACTCAAGACTTCATGTGAATAAAGGGCTAGTTGTATTTCACAGAACGATGTTTTCTAAATCCATGTTGACTTTGTGTCAATAGACCGTTTCCTTCGAGGTAATTCATAATGTTCTAACACAATATATGTTCCAAAATCCTGCTGCATATCAACGTTAACGATATGCGCCTGTAATTTAGTGGATTACTCCTACTACCTTTCTTGAGTATTGATGTGACCTGTACAACTTTCCAGTCTTTGGGTATGGATCTTTCGTCGAGCGAACGGTTATATATGATTGTTAAGTATGGAGCTAATGCGACAGCATACTCCGAAAGGAACCTAATTCGTATACAGTGTGGACCAGAAGACTTGCTTTTATTAATGATTTAAGTTGCTTCACTACTCTGAGGATATTTACTTCTACATTAATCATGTTGACAGCTGTTCTCGATCACGTAATAGTGCCCCAACCTTGGCTTCCACCGGTTCCCCTACCTCTTGCTTCATGGTTCCTATGTCAGCACTTACAATATTTACTCGCTTCACACATTGCTTTTGTCCGAACTCCAAATTTGAAACGTTTTCATCCAGCTTTTCAACATAGTTCATCCGATTTTTTGCCTCCTTCTTAACATCAGTCATCTGATTAGTAATCTTCTTATGCCATTGATCCATTTCTTCCCTTTGTATATTGGCACTTACCGATTCTGCATCTATCTACGTTCTGCATTCCTCCTGTCTTACGTATTTCATCTCTAAGTTCATCTGTCACTTGATTCAGCTTTTCATCTTGCTTCTGAAGTTTATTATCAAACCCTCTCAATTCTGCTTCGAAATTTTCTCTGCTCCTTTTGATCTCTACCAGGAACCTTTGAGTTTTACTACTCTGTTCCATCTCGTTCTTAATCTGCTCATTGGATGCCGTAAGTTCCTTAATCTGCTCATTAGTTTGTTTATTAGATGCCTCAATTTTGTTACTATACACCAAAAGCTCTTGCAATAGGCCATACAATTTTAAATTTTGAACTTGTTGTCCATGTTTGGCTGCATTCGAATTTGAAAACAGATGTGCATTAGAATCCCTACATCGTCTACCATGGTAGCATCAGAAAAACTACAATCAAGTGATGCCTCATTCTTTGATATCTCATTTTCACTATACGGTGATGCTGGTAAACCAGAGTCATTTAACACCACATCATTTACCACTTCCATCTTTACCTTCTCTATATCTACTTCCTCAGGTTCAGATGTAAATGACATTTTGGTACCAGAATCACTTGACATGTCGTTGTCATCTACATCATGTCATGTTCCTCATTGAACATCCTTGAGATACCATCCGTACTGACATCTATTTCCCTTGGTACTTCTATAAAACAAATTGGTACCTTTCGTAACTCTAATTTATGCAACAGAGCCCTTTCAAACATATAACAAAAACACAAGTCAATAGCACCTATGTTGGCAATGCTGAAACTTAACACCATATTCCTTAACAAATAGTAAATGTGCAGTAGCAGCATAAGAAGTCTTTGAAACGTTAATATGTTAAGTAATTGTATTACAAGCAATCAAATTCAGATCAGTTTAGGAGTGATCACAGCTATAAATAATTTTTCTTTTGGGAAATAAAGGATTTACGTGCAACAATTCAGTCGAATTCAATCATAGCCACTGTTATTAGTTTCATTACGCATACATCGCGACACTTACGCCCGCTGTATTGTGTGTCCGCCGCGTGTTGCTGTGGTGCTGCCAGCGCTGCTGCTGCTCCGCGTGGCCAAGGTGACGCCAAGCAGTGCGGCGCGCGACGCTCCTTTGTCTCGATCTCCACGCCTCAGTGCGAGACTGCGCCGAACTGCTATGATCTCCGATGCTCGGTCCCGCCGTTAACGAAGATGAGGCGCTGCAGCAGACTGCGATATTCCGTTGTCTCTGTGTCAACTCTTCCGTAGCGCCGCACCGCGAACGATGATTGAATTACACATCTTCCATTATTTGCGTCAGTGGTGGGGTTACAACACGGCCCGCGTTGCTCTGCTGCCTTGACGTCAGCTCTTCTGTAGCGCTGCAGTACGACCGATAATTGAACGGCTGCACCTTCACTTGTCATCATCCAGCTTCAGTCGGTGGTGGGGATATGGTACGGTTCATGACGCTCAGTTGTCCACACGTCAGCTCACTGTGGTACCGCTGTATGCAGTAGGCAGTATTATCAACTGCTACGATTGTCACTTATTCTACTACAGTTGTGGGAGTTCATATACACTCCTGGAAATGGAAAAAAGAACACATTGACACCGGTGTGTCAGACCCACCATACTTGCTCCGGACACTGCGAGAGGGCTGTACAAGCAATGATCACACGCACGGCACTGCCGACACACCAGGAACCGCGGTGTTGGCCGTCGAATGGCGCTAGCTGCGCAGCATTTGTGCACCGCCGCCGTCAGTGTCAGCCAGTTTGCCGTGGCATACGGAGCTCCATCGCAGTCTTTAACACTGGTAGCATGCCGCGACAGCGTGGACGTGAACCGTATGTGCAGTTGATGGACTTTGAGCGAGGGCGTATAGTGGGCATGCGGGAGGCCGGGTGGACGTACCGCCGAATTGCTCAACACGTGGGGCGTGAGGTCTCCACAGTACATCGATGTTGTCGCCAGTGGTCGGCGGAAGGCGCACGTGCCCGTCGACCTGGGACCGGACCGCAGCGACGCACGGATGCACGCCGAGACCGTAGGATCCTACGCAGTGCCGTAGGGGACCGCACCGCCACTTCCCAGCAAATTAGGGACACAGTTGCTCCTGGGGTATCGGCGAGGACCATTCGCAACCGTCTCCATGAAGCTGGGCTACGGTCCCGCACACCGTTAGGCCGTCTTCCGCTCACGCCCCAACATCGTGCAGCCCGCCTCCAGTGGTATCGCGACAGGCGTGAATGGAGGGACGAATGGAGACGTGTCGCTTCTGCATTGGTGCCAATGATGGTCGTATGCGTGTTTGGCGCCGTGCACGTGAGCGCCACAATCAGGACTGCATACGACCGAGGCACACAGGGCCAACACCCAGCATCATGGTGTGGGGAGCGATCTCCTACACTGGCCGTACACCACTGGTGATCGTCGAGGGGACACTGAATAGTGCACGGTACATCCAAACCGTCATCGAACCCATCGTTCTACCATTCCTAGACCGGCAAGGGAACTTGCTGTTCCAACAGGACAATGCACGTCCGCATGTATCCCGTGCCACCCAACGTGCTCTAGAAGGTGTAAGTCAACTACCCTGGCCAGCAAGATCTCCGGATCTGTCCCCCATTGAGCATGTTTGGGACTGGATGAAGCGTCGTCTCACGCGGTCTGCACGTCCAGCACGAACGCTGGTCCAACTGAGGCGCCAGGTGGAAATGGCATGGAAATCCGTTCCACAGGACTACATCCAGCATCTCTACGATCGTCTCCATGGGAGAATAGCAGCCTGCATTGCTGCAAAAGGTGGATATACACTGTACTAGTGCCGACATTGTGCATGCTCTGTTGCCTGTGTCTATGTGCCTGTGGTTCTGCCCCCTTTCTGGGACAATGAATTCACGGTGTTCTTATTTCAATTTCCGGGAGTGTATAATTAGCACTAAAAGCGTGGCAACTGAAGGTTGACACGTGTTGTGTGAAAACAGAACATTTGTCGGAAGTAGTAAATTTCACTACACTCTGACTTAATTTAGCAAAAGAATTAATAAAACCGGAAAATTGAAAGTTAATTTAGTGACTGAAATTAATAGTGAGATTTGGTTCTGAAGCACTACGAAATGCAGTAAAATAAGGTTAGTCTTGGGCTATCTCAACAATCATTCCAATAGCTACTTGAATCTACGCAATTTAGAAATAAGAGATTTAACTTTGAACTTGAATTAAATGATTCTGGACAATTAACAATAGTAACATTTAGTACGTACCAAGCTTAGCTGCAGTCAAAGGTATGCTAAAATATGCTAACAAAACTCGCACTCTTAATTTGTGCTTGTGTAATCTAAATATTGTAGCCAGCTATGAATACCTTAACTGAACTTTGAAATTAAATCAGTGAAATGGAATGATATTACTTTAATGCTGGCGTCTGAATTTCAACGATAATCGAGTTCATTTCGGAAAAGGAAGGGACCCTGCTTGGTAATGCAATTGGGACAATGAGCAACAAAGGTTCATGCTAAGTTGTTGTAATTGTAGTTACGAAAATGGAACAGTTTGAAAAGCTGAGGTATGCCATACAGTTCTAAAACTTTACGTGCTTCCAGTCTTCCTTGTTGGTTGATTGAAGGTTTGAAGCCGTCGATCGAGGTGGTGGCGACAGTCACTCATTGTCGGCCTTCGCTATTGCAGAAGCTGAATGTTGGCGCGCCAACTTCTCGACACGGTCATCAGGCGAAACGGGCTCTTGATGTGCGCCAGCTAATGCTTCCCGTCCGCTACACCGTGTCAGAAACTATCATAGGAAGTCGAGCACAATTACATGCTGCCCAACCCCGAAATCGGGGCAACTCGCGGGAGCGTCACACAACACACCTGCTCCACTGCACTACCCCAGCCAGACTCTCTCTGCTCAGCCTTCGCTCCACTCAGCAGAGTTAACACTCAAAGATAGTAAACACTTCGGTTCTCCACACGACCTATCGATGTAATCGTTCGATAGCATAGTTTTCCCTAGGCGAGACCCAGCGTAAAATACAAATAATATTTACGAAACAAACCAATTATACATCGATATAAATGCATAGATATACAAATAGTAAAACAATTACAATATACAAAGACACAGAAACGTCATATGTTCAGGTAACAAAATAAGGAAAAAAATTTATAGTACAATAGATGGAAATAGGAGGATATGCATTTCTGGTGTTATACGTGCCCCACATTGTCTGAGGATGTTCATGTAACCTAAACAGATTCAGAAAATGTCCCAAAAAGGAAAAAACAGCGGAAATGCATGTGCTCAAAACATCAAGAAAATTTAGCATTAGGCTGATTAACCATAAACCAATTTTTAGACCATAATAATTTAGTGGAGTCACTCCTAACCTTATTCCACTCTGTCATCTTACACAAAAGAAAACAGGTTGACAATATATTAAAATTCATAGAAAACATAGAAAATGGTTTAGCTATTCGAAAGTCAGCAAGAAATGGAATACTATTTACAAAATTAACCAGAGTACATGGTCATAAAAACAGGTAGTTCAAAATACGCAAATTAATATTTAATTACACAGAATGCACATATTTATATAACCTTTTGATAATTAATATTCTTGTCGTGAGAGTCCACTTAACGCTAAACAAAAAAATAATGTACAGCAGATCGACAAAAACATAAATATTGACAGCAGAATTCTTTCACATCAGCTGTCCGGGAAGAAAAACAACTCCGCCTTCTGTACCCACAAGTACAAAGAATGCCGACAGCGGCACAAGAGCCGACAGCGGCTCCGCCTCGCCAGTATTGTTGCGCCCACCTGTGCGGAACGCTTGATCTCACTCGCCCTTGTAACAGCATTTCCAGAACGTCCGTTTCACTGAATTCTTTTGGAAAAACTCACTCCCGAGTAACCTCAAGGAGACCATTAATACTATCACAGTGGATAACCCAACACTATCCATCATCACACACACGTACTATCCTGAAAATTAAAACAGCGTCTAAGTACATCGGCAATGACTAGTAAATCACATATTTATGAAATCTTACAACTAGTTCAAAATTATATTTACACTCCTTAATCTACTGTGACTCAGCTGAGAACTTAAACTAGCAGCTAGGATTTTTCAATTGATTATTAATCAATTCCTCTTAAATCTTTTAGTCAAAATTAATTACTTATTAATTACAACTTCTTTAATGTCCTCTTGGTCAGGCAAAAGCATGGCAATCTAGCAAATTGTTAACTATTACACTCCATATTTACATACTGTACAAATTACCCATTCTGTGGTATTAATCAATCCTAGGTTGGTACAATTTCAAGTCTACAATGTTCCGTATACCTAATAGTTTTCCAGAGCTTGGATACTCTAAGCAATAAGCATTTGTGTGAGGTATACCAATGACTTTATATGGTCCATTATAAACAAATTTAGAGATTTCATTCTCAATTTCGCTCGATTTCTCATGAGCTTTTACAAGTATTAAGTCTCCGATTGCAAACTTAGCAAAACGCACTTTAGCGTCATGACGACGTATGCGAGCATCGGCTTTTAGCTTCATTACTTCACGCAAACGATCTTTTTTCACACCAATGCTAATGTCAATCCGTGGAGGGAATTTGATTATCTCTTCCACTAAACTTTTACTTCTGTCATCCAACAGGATTTCCTCTGGGCAAAAATCCCGTAGATTCATGTCTCAAGGTGTTCGTAATTCTCTCAAATACTGCTACATATTTGCCCCATGCCCTATGGTTGTGATGGCAATAGGTACGGCAAAGGCAGCCTAGCTCGTGCATATACCTCTCAGCGGGATTCCCAGCCAGACAATAAGCTGAAATATGGATCACTTTGACCCCATTACTTTCCATGCCTTCATTCCACAACTTAGAAGTAAATTGTGCCCCATTGTCTGATAGAATCGCCTTGGGCTTACCAATATGAACAAAATAATCGTTCACAAGCTTGCTGTAGACAGCTTTGGCCGTAGCTTTCCTAATCGGGTATAGTTTGATGAACTTGGAAAAAGCTTCTAGCACTACTAAAATGTAGGTAAAAGTTTCCTGATGACTTGGGCAAAGGCCACGCACAATAATTCAAAGGTGTCGTTAGGCCTTATACTTTGCATAGGACCACGACTCGTACAGTTGGTAACCTTCACCTTCTGACATAAATCGCAAGTTTTCACTCTGTCAGTAACGCCTTTTCAAAATGTTGTTAAAATGCACTACTTCACTCAGCTTTTCCGTACATTTCTTTGGTCCACAGTGACCATATGCCAAATGGTAGTAGTCTATTATTTCCGTGACGTATTTGGTGGGCCAGCATACCCGCCAAATATTACTATCTTCACCCTTACGTATGTACAAGATATGATCGTATATCTTGTTATACTTCCTTAATTTCTCTCCTTCTGGACTCCTTTCGTCATATCGGGCTTTCACCATGTATAAAAAAAACCGTCCTCGTTCTGATGACGACTTAGATTCTTACAGATGTTCACTATTAATTTACGTCCCTCAACGTCTTTAAAATAGTATAATTTGACCACTCCATCTGACTCATCTTTCAATAGATCTTGATTAGACTCGGGCAACCGCGACAGCGCATCCGCTACGCAATTGTCGGTCCCTTTTACGTAACAGATGTCATCGGTAAATTGCTGTAAATACCGCGACCAAATAGTCAGTCTTTCGTGAAGTAGTTTACAATCCTTCAGATAAGTGAGCGCCTTATGGTCCATATGAATAATCACCTTATGGTCCCATAGGTAACCCTTGAACTTCTTGAATCCCCACACGATAGCGAGACACTCTTTCTCAGAAATCGTGTAGTTTCGCTCACTTTTTGATAAAGTTCGACTCGCGAACGCTATTGTCCGGTGTTCCTTGTCCTCTCCTTTACCAACTTCTTGGAACAATTCTACCCCCACCCCGTCATTCGACGAATCCGTTCCCAGATGGAAGGGTAGCGATAAATCAGGATAAATAGTATGTTAGATCTTAACATCTCGTCTTTTAATCTCTCGAAAGCGGCCTGACACCCGTCAGTCCACACAAACGGAACATTTTTGCGTAAGAGGTTATTCAAATTTTCATCATTAAACACTTGTTCTTTTACAAATTTACGGTAAAATCCTGTGAGCCCTAGAAAACTTTTTAACTGTTTCCTAGATTTGGATGGAGGACAATTCCTTATTGCCTCTGGTTTCTCTGGGTCCTTCGTAATACCAGCAGTGGTAATACATGCCCTAAAAATTTCAGTTTCTGATTCACAAATTCGCATTTATTTAGCTTTAGAGTCATTCCGCCACGGCGCAATGCTCTAAAAACATCTAACAGGTCACAATGGTCATGCCAAGTGGCATTGGAAAACAATAGGTCGTCAATATATACAGTTAATCTTGAACTCAAAGCCGGCCCTAGCACTTTATCTAGGGCCCTGATGAATACGGACACAGATATATTAAGTCCAAACGGCAGTACTCTATACTGATAACACCTGCCCGCAAACAAGAAGGCGGTGTATGGCCTAGATTCTTCTTCGAGTTCTATTTGCCAGTAACTAGCCGTCAGATCGATGCTAGTCATGAACTTAACGTCATGAAAACGTTGCAAAATCTCCTCCATACTCTCTGGTATGTCTGTTTCGCGTTGAACGAACCTATTCAACGTGCGTGCGTCAATCACAATACGCACACTACCATCCCGTTTTGCTACAATGACCAAACCGTTATTGTATGGACTCGCACTTCTTTCAATCACTCCCCATTCGATCATCTTATCTATCTCCCGTTGCACTGACTCCTTTTTGGACAGCGGTATAGCATACGGTCTCACGAAGAATGGTTCGTGCGGAATTACATGCAACTTGCATTTATATCCTTCCACAAGTCCCCGTTTGTCTGCAAACACACTCTTATTCCTCATTATTGCTTCATACAGGTCTCGTCTTTGTTCGTGTGTTACGTTTGACACACCGTCTACAATACTTTCCAATTCACTTTCTACACTATTGTCAATGCCGAGATTCCTCACATTACAGTAGTTCAAATTCCTACCTACGTCAATAGCATCCGGCCAGTTAACAATGTGTATAGGCTGGTATTGCCTATGCACACCATCTCCTGCCTTGTCAAAAGTAACTACTATTGTTTTATCTTGTGACGTACATTTCAAAGTTTTGCTTTCGCAATTAAACACTGCACGGTACTTTAATAGCCAATCTAACCCGATAATTACTTCGTAGTTAAGTCTGGCACGACGACAAACTCTTGTTCAAATCGTGCCCCACATATCTCTAAGTTGACAAAAATCTGTTTTGTGACCGGTTTACTGGCCTTCCCAGTAGCACCGATAATTTTCACTCCTGTTACTGGCATAACTACGATGCCAGGTCTGTCTTTCAGTAACTCAAATATTTTCCCAGATACAGCACTCAATTCTGCACCGGTGGCAATCAACACGTTTAGTTGTAGGTCGTGCATATTAACAGACACTACTATCTGTCTACACTTGTCCTCGACTGTTTCTTTATTTTCCCACAATAAATCCTCGTCTATATCCAGGTCATTCCAGAAAAAGACAATCCGGCTTTGATCCTAAATCCGACTTATCTGGCGGCTTTTTCAGCCTCTGTTCACATACAGTGTTAATTTCAACACGTTTGTCCTGAGGCTTAGTCTGTAGCTCCGCCTCCAATACCGAAACCTTTTCCTGTAACTCGTCAACTAGTGAGTGTTGCTTTACTATTAATTCCCTAATTGTCACCTTCGTTGATTCCTCTTTGGTCAAATTGATCTCATCTGCCAATCTACCTGGAGGAATGTACCCAGTAGTATCTGCAATTACTTCCTCTGGATCTGCACAACCCACACTGCTACCGTCTGACCGTATAACGTCAGCTCTAACCTCATCCACGCTGTGATCTATGTGCTTTTCTACCAATCGTGTCCGGCTATCACTAAAACTTTCGTAATCTTTCTCATTAATACTCTCGCAATGTTTAAACTGGAGGTTTGCGTCGGATGGGTCGGCTACTTCTACCACTACAACTTTCGGTAAGGTCTGTCGGTTAGGGCGAGAACTTTCCGTTACTACTTCAACATCTAACTCCTGCGGGACGAAACACGACGAATCTTGCTCGTGCTCCCCATTAACATCAACTATTTCTGATAAAGTCTGCCGGTTAGGGCTAGAACTTTCTATCACTTCACAAACACTATCTTCCTGCGGGACGAGACGCAGCAAATCCTGCACGCGCTCCCCATAAACACTTCTCCCATACAGACCTCCATAATCTCTTAGTTCGTCGTATAAGCGACCGAACTGCCTTAACCAGACCTCATCCCTCTCTGCATCCCCTCGCTCGATGATGGACGTGTTATCTGACATCTGATCTTCTCTCAACAATTGCGAATCATTCTTAAACTCAATCTCCCGTTCCGCTGTGGGTGTTACAGCTGCCACTTTATAATCTTTTTCCGGAACACTACTTAAATTGTTCTCACTGACAGTGAATGTATTTTCTACTGCCGTGTCTACAGCTGATCTACTACTTGTGGGCGCACTCCTTTCTCTTAACACTGGCACACACTCCCACCGTTGAATATTCCATAACGGAATTTTCGTAACGACGACACCTGGGTTTTCTCCTGTTATTGGGCCTCCAAAATTTCTCCACGCCCGGTCGGCCCCTCACCGGCGCGGCTAATGGTTTCCCTGTCTCGTCCCAGCAGATACGCTCCCCGGATGTTGTTGAGGCGGCTGATCACACCCTCTGGCGTTATTACTATTCTGCGAAGCCCGTATCACGCTAGTATGATACTGGTTTCCGTCATTCCTGTTATTATTTGCATTGTACCGATTGTCATTACGGCCCGAACCACTATTGTTATTGCTGCCAAGATTGCGGTATGCATTATTCCCATAGTTATCATTGTTGTGGTTGCTATGGTACCCGTTGTTGTTACCACGGCCTCTACCACTGTCACGATTATTGTGCCAATTGTCCTCGTCCTCAACTCTTTCCAGGAAATCATTGATTGTCCTGTAATTGCTTCCTACGTAGCGTTTTGTATCATCTGGAAGCTTCTTGTAGAGTTCCCAGACAATTTCGGATTCCGTGTGGCGATCACGCAATTATTCCAACTTGCGGATCCAGCCCTCACAAAACTCCTTCATCGAGGCGCGCGAATTCGCATCGAAAGGCCTCGATACGACAAATTCGCGTCAGACACTTTGTTGTTTTTGCTCTGACCAGTATTCAGCGAGAAACAAATTTTTAAACTCGTCAAAAGTCAGGTTCGTAATGTTGAGGTTTAAGCCCCAACGCTTGGAATCACCAGCCAACACATCAATAACCGCATTAATTTTTCTCTCATTAGTCCACGATCTGGGTAAAACTCTTTCACAATTTTTAATGAAATCCATCGCGTGTATACCGCCTTTTTCAAGGGGTCGAACCGCTCCTCCTTCGTCAACAATTCCGAACTATGTGCACAGATTGGCACATAGCTCTGTTTTTCGTCAAGTTTCTTTTCTAATTCCGACACTCTCGTAATTACTTGGCAAGTGGTTGTCGCAAGCGTTTCCACTTCCCCCTTATTCTCTTCGCAGGTATTAGCCTGCTTCCTCACTTTAATATCTACTTCGGACACTAAAGTCTTTGTTTCCACCTTCTTTTGATCCTCTTTTTTCAGTAATTGAATTTGTTCCGTCACCTTAATCTCGATGATCGGAGCAACTGCTTCTCCTACACTTTTCTCGATTCTGCTAATTTCGGAATTAAAACGAGTATTTATGCTCGCAATTTCCGCCTGAACGCCTATCATTTCCTGTTCAAGATTACCGATTTCGGTATTAATTACAACAATATCTTCTTTGATTTTATCAACTTTTGTGTTAACAACTCCAACATTATTAACAACATTAATAGCTTTGTTCTGACTGTCTAGCTTTCGTTCAATTTTTTCAGCCTGAGCTTCTTGCTTGGCCGATTGACTCTTGATTTCGTTAATCAAAACATTCAATAAATCCGTTAAATTCCCGGAAACTACCGGTTTTACTTCCGTAGCGGCTTCCTCTTTAATTGTCCCCCCGTATTCGTCGTCAAGGGGTTCAGATTTGATTTTCACGTCCGATTCCGAAACATTTTCTAAAGTTTGGAATTCCATTTCTGCTCTTTGTTGCGTTTCGGCGGTCGCGTCTTTCATGCTAGCCGCCTGCCCCTGAACAATGGGTACCGCGGCGCGCGTTTCCCACTGTTCGACCGATTGTTCCGTATCCAAGTCTACCAAATTTTGGTAATTGTTGCGATCACTCATTTTAATAATTTTCAATATAAATGACAAATCTCAAATCTAGTTAGGATTCCTCCCACTACTTAATCTCGCTGACGTAACGTCCTGTTCGTAACCAGTACTTTGTTACGAGATCTGCACAATACGAAATTCGTGTCCAGGACAACCTCAAATCTGAAGATTGTCCTATCACCAGGTCGCCACTTGTAACCTCCCCCTCACTTACCGACCTTAATGACAGTGAAAAATTTGGGAAAAGCAATCGTCACCGAAGTTAATCTGTCGGTAAAGAGGGAGGAAAGGGTTACATCTAAATGAAAGGAAAATGCAAATGAAATTGGTGGAAATTAATTTTGAGAAAAGGGTAAAATTAATAAAGAAAGTAAATGTGCGGTCGTCACGTTAACAATTAATTGGAATCAATTAGATATTTGAGATTTGGGGAAAATTACAGTCGCCAGTCCTATGGACAATTACTATAATAACTGAAAATGAAAGATTATTGCACATATAATTAGCACTAAAAGCGTAGCAACTGAAGGTTACACGTGTTGTGTAAAAACTAAACATTTGTCAGAAGTAATAAATTTCACTACACTCTGACTTAATTTAGCAAAAGAATTAATAAAACTGGAAAATTGAAAGTTAATTTAGTGACTGAAATTAATAGTGAGATTTGGTTCTGAAGCACTACGAAATGCAGTAAAATAAGGTTAGTCTTGGGCTACCTCAACAATCATTTCAATAGCTACTTGAATCTACGCAATTTAGAAATAAGAGATTTAACTTTGTACTTATAGTAAATGATTCTGGACAATTAACAATAGTAACATTTAGTACGTACCAAGCTGAGCTGCAGTCACCGGTAAGCTAAAATATGCTAACAAAACCCGCACTCTTAATTTGTGCTTGTGTAATCTAAATATTGTAGCCAGCTATGAATACCTTAACTGAACTTTGAAATTAAATCAGTGAAATGGAATGATATTACTTTAATGCTGGCGTCTGAATTTCAACGACAATCGAGTTCATTTCGGAAAAGGAAGGGACCCTGCTTGGTAATGCAATTAGGACAATGAGCAACAAAGGTTCATGCTAAGTTGTTGTAATTGTAGTTACGAAAATTGAAGAGTTTGAAAAGCTGAGGTCTGCCATACAGTTCTAGAACTTTACGTGCTTCCAGTCTTCCTTGTTGGTTGATTGAAGGTTTGAAGCCGTCGATCGAGGTGGTGGCGACAGTCACTCATTGTCGGCCGTCGCTGTTGCAGAAGCTGGATGTTGGCGCCCCTTCTTCTCGACACGGTCACCAGGCGAAACGGGCTCTTGATGTGCGCCAGCTAATGCTTCCCGCCCGCGACACCGTCTCAGAAACTATCGTAGGAAGTCGAGCGCAATTACACGCTGCCCAACCCCGAAAGCGCGGCAACTCGTGGGAGCTTCACACAACACACCTGCTCCACTGCACTAACTCAGCCAGACTCTCTCTGCTCAGCCCGCGCTCCACGCGACAGAGTTAACACTCAAAGATCGTAAACACTTCGGTTCTCCACACGACCTACCGATGTAATCGTTCGATAGCATAGTTTTCCCTAGGCGAGACCCAGCGTAAAAATACAAATAATATTTACAAAACAAACCAATTATACATCGATATAAATGCATATATATACAAATAGTAAAACAATTACAATATACAAAGACACAGAAACGTCATATGTTCAGGTAACAAAATAAGGAAAAAAATTTATAGTACAATAGATGGAAATAGGAGGATATGCATTTCCGGCGTTACAACAGCCTCAAACACAAAATCTATAAACGCAACTCGAAAACTCCTATACACAACTACCCCGGCATTTACAAAATTTCGTGTAACACATGCCAGAAACCGGTAGAATCTTCAAAATTAGATATAAAGCGCACACCAGGGAAAGTGAAATCAATCCATCCACATATCTGCAACATCTACAGGCAGAAGCCTGAAAACGTATAAACAAAGCCCTAGAAATCCTCCATATTACGTAGAAGCAAGTATTCATGAACATCCTTGAGGAAATAGAGATATATTCACATGCATACTGGTACCATAAAAATTTACTGAACTAAGAAACCGACTTAAGACACAAAAACTACATAGAAATATTTATTCACATTATAAATCAAGAAAACGGGTAAAGTAGTAAATCAGAGACGCTAAATAAGGCATATCAATAATAACAACGTGAAGAGTATAAAGCAAAGACATAACACCAACATAAATTATAGACAGTGACAAAATTATTACGAAAAAATTAAAATACGTAGATTGGAACTTAAACAGTGGCAACACTGCTGTGGATACACTATGCAATGGAATCTGCTATTGTCGCTGATAGCACACGTTGTTGACATACCTACCTTACCTCCGAGCAAATCGAGTGAAACACCGTCACTTGTGAGCGAGCGGTCTAACGTTACGGTGTCACTATGTTTTCGAAACACGAACAACGGAGTTGGATAGAGATTGAATGTGGCAGAGGTCGTACGCACGACAGTGCCATCAAGCTCTTCCGCTTTGCGAAACTTCCTGCGCAAACCACCCATCATTTTGCACGAAAATGCGCGGGCGCATACAGCGCGAGCTGTGGCTTCTCTGTTCGGTTGATGGGACTGGGAATTACTGTACCATCCACCATACTCCGCGAACTTAAGTCCTTGTGTCTTTTATTTGATTCCGAAGATGAAGGAACCACTTCGTGGCATTCGCTTCAGAACTGTTCCAGAGAGTCGACAGGCAGTAGACTGCTCCATTCGCACCAACAACAGAACAGACGCCGCTAACGGTATACTACGCCTTCCACATCACTGACAACGGGTCCTACACAACGCTGGTGCCCTCTTTGAAGGACAGTAACAGGTGCAAACATGTAAACTGTTAAAGTTCCGACCCTCTTATTTACAACGACGTGTCGCAAGTAGTTATTGGCGACATGCAAATAATCAATGTACTTTGACAGATACAATTTCCTTGCAAGTTAATCACACACGTTCATGTGAATCGCAAGTCATGGCTCTTTTAGTGCCTCTCTTGTGATCCTGTGTACCGGTCCGCTCTGCCGGTGCGTGTCTTCTTCCGGCCGGGTCTACTAGTGCGGACGTGGCTAGGAGCGTGTAGCTTTCATTCTCTTCGTGTAGAGGCCGCTCCGGTCCTGGTGACGTCGTAGTCAGCGTTTTATTGGCTGACCTCGTCTCACAGCCCTCTCTTCTCTTGCGTTCTTCATCTTCGTGCCGGAGCTTGTCGATACGCCGGAACAAAAAGAAATTCCAGACAAAACCATAATTACAAACAAACCTATAAAAGTAATAAAAAACAACCGAATTTTCATACATCACTTATTTATAACGGTAACTACCTAAACATGTAATGTCGCAGATCCACTGTCATCCTAGCTGTCAACAGCAAAATACCATACATAAAAACCAACTGAAATCAGATATACATCTCTAGCGTACATCTAAAGAGAAATTAATAATTCTAAAAAAGACAGGATATGGCAACAACGATATTACATGTAAGGTAAAAACACCTAACGATGTGTTATAACTTTTCTGAGTATAGTTACAGACGATTATATTAAGGCCATCGCTTACTTATGTATTTACAGAGCACATGATGATGGCAGTATGCCGAAATGAGCTCATCGTGAATGATTTATAAAATAAAAACCATTTAAAAAGCATTGTAGCTAGTCGATATTCGTAATAGTCATGTGATTAAAAGACATACTTTCGTTCTGGGACCCAAAGAACAAAACTTAATTACACTACGTTTCCTTACTTTCGTTTGTAGCACTGTAAGTTACTCATACAATTCTGGGTTGATCGAGAGTTATTTAAAAAATTAAGAACTATAATTACATATTAATTTTATGGTTCACAGATATTCTTGGAAAAACAGATACTAGCAGTGCGTCGATAGTCCTGTTACTGTGGTTAGTTTTTCAACTTCCTTTCAAATTTAAAAGTACCATTTTGAGATCTTGAATCAGTCGCAGTTTCTGTTATCCACTCAATAAGTCATTTAGTCCCACACGAAGATATAAGCGCCACAGTGATAAAGTATACCTCAATAGATCAGGCCCAGTTAAAGTAAGCCTTTCAACCGTTTTGTTGTTCATTAAGGGGACCATAGTTTTGTTTTAAAGTAGTTCTCATCGGATGCAGCATGCCACGCAGAATATCGTGCGTGACACGGAGTGATTGGAAAATGTATACACACAGTTCATAGTTAAAGTTAATAACGAACAGGCTTAGTAAATTGGTGACAACTACCAAGACACTGAACATATGGACAACGTAAGAAAAAAAAGAAATACTGACAGCACTAGTAATTGGGTTTAATTGATACTGTGGTCGGGAGTGTGAGTTTATGATGTGAAGTTATAGCGTCCCCAGTGCCATATTACGAAAACACTTAAAAACAGTATATATTTTAATCATGTCGCCGTAATATAATAATTTCTCTGTGTAGGTTTAGATTGCAAAGAAATAATTTATGACAAAATGATCTAAAGAGACGACAAGATACGCTCTTTTGTTAATTTTTTAGTCGTCTTCACTTCCTCTTTTGTCTTGAGTGTATATAGACGGACATCTTTCGAGTGGTGACAAATGTAAGCATATTTGTATGAGTTAAGCAGATAATATATTAATTGAATATTATTGTGCACTTTTAATTTGTAAGAGGTGATCCCGATTTCATGTCCGCCTTCCTTGAATTAACCTGCATTCAAGTAATTTACAGTTCAACAATCGCAGCGGCCGATGCAGCCAACGACGCCATTATGTGGCGATATTAACTTATGAAAAATTAGCGGAAGCGGAAAACTCACCCGCTATTAACATAATATTAATTTTTCTCCACAGCCGCCCGACGTTGCAGAAAATACTTAGCTTCAAGATTCTTATTTTCAGTACCATAGCCGAGACCCAGAGCCAGGACTCCGACTACAATACAATGGTTAACGGAGGTAAGAAAAATACTCTCGCGCGTGTATGGGCCGCAATTGTAATTAATAACTAAAGATCTTTTGCTTTAAAGTGAATTGACTAGCCGAGGAAATTAATATGAAAAGTTTATTACATTGTTAAGCTTGTATGCTCATGTTTTAAGATGCAGCAAGTCTAACATTCATTAACGTAACAAATAATTTGAGATTAATATTGTTAAAAAAGGAGAACGTCAGGAAAGCATTTAATCGTAAAATCAAAATAAAATGAAATATCGTTTTTATTAAGGCCCACCACGTAAGTCGGCAACAATCAAAAAATAATAATAATAACAATAATAATATATTAGATTACGACGGCAGACGGACGCGAGAAAGTGTAGATCTCTCGTGCGCTGTGCTTATACATGACGTTTATAAATACGCATAACACATTTTTAGCCCATGTTTTTGAGACAGAGCAGGTACATATTTGTAACAGGAACACGTCACAAGAAAAATGTTGGTTCTATTCCACAGGAACGTATTACACTCCCCTTGTCTACTGGATGAAGAAGGTGCAGTAATTGTTTTAACCCAATAGCCAACCAGCTGATGTTCAGAAAAATTCAATACTTTGTTCTTAACACAATAGACAAAGAAACAGTACAGTAAATTAACTCGTTTCTGTGCTTTCATGAAGTTCTTAATCCCAAATGTGGTCCCTTGTCACACTTCCACGAAGGACCACCGTCAGTGCCCAGTAATCATTTTGTGTGTTTACAACGCATTCAGTTTTTGAAAGTCTCAGGCTCACTAAATAAATAACAGTGTACGAAACAGAGATTACTGTGACAGTTGTGGCGCTACCCGACATTTAATGAAATATTTATTTCGTTGTAAATGGGTTCATTTTTCCCCATCTTATAATGAACGAGATGAAAAATAGTCACTTGTGTGACAGAGTGTGATGTATACTATCCTTGGAGCCCATATGGAATTTTGTGTCGAACTTATCCCTGTTACAGCCAGCAAATTATTGGGAAAATTATGCGAGCTGTGGGCTTTGACTGATGTCGAGTAAAGATCCATCAGGGCTACTAAATATTTGTCGATGTGTAATTAAAACAGATCCTAATGAAACAGCTGTTCGTCGTGGGAAAGAACCGTTTACGTGTGTTTGTATACGCGCTCTGGTGTAGCTGCTGTTAATCGTTTGCTGCGGACAAATAAATGAAACGCTAAACCGCCCTGCTCCTCGTCAATCACTGCTGTGCAGTGTACAACCCACCCAGGACGCACAGCCAGTACTGATGGGCAAAATGTATGCGAAATTCCACATATGTTAAACATTTCGCTCGTTGTAAACAGAGCGGCAGCTGACGACTTTGTGAAGCGCTGTAGAATCTGTGCTTCCGTAAAGGGCTACCTGTTCAGTTCGTTTCCTGCGGCAAGTAGTGTAAAGAATTATAGAGAGATTTTCTTATGTCATGATATCTTTGCTTTTATCTCCTCTCTCAACCTACGAGGAACTTTTTTGAATATCCTTTTAGCCGTTCTTCTAATGTGACAGTTCGTAGACAACCAGAACGGGTTGTTCCTAAATTTCGAAGCCGCTGGGTTATTAGAAAATGATCATAATGACAGCTCCAAAAGACGTTAATGTACAATAGATGGAGTAGTAGAGATAGGTGGGATGAGGTGAGTGAGTAAGTATGTATATGGTGAATTGTGACATATCGGTATACATGTGGTGAATACAGACAGGTAACGATCATGCTCCTCAGACTCCATACACCGATAAGTGCATTGTGATGCTGTACTCAGAACCGGGATTAGTCTCAAAAGACGACGTGGTAGCAGTTTTAACACTTCTACTTAATTATTATCTACTCGTCGGTAAGGTAATCCTCAAAACTTCGAAAACAGATGAACTGACTTATCAAAAGTGCATGTCATCTGATGTTATCTAGAATCATAAGTAGAAGGTTAAAACGAAATTTTTCTCCACATACATGAAATATTCGTAGATTGCCTGGATCTTCATGAAGTGTGTGGTTTACAGTGAAAGTGATCGGTTCCAGTTTTTAAACATTTATTCTTCCATTCGTAACAGCGGATCAAATCCATCATGACACACTGCAAGGAGGCCGAGTTGTACAGTATGTCTTCGTAAAAGAACTGACTGGTTCACAAATCAAGAAACATACTTTTCACAACTTTAAATCTTAGTGAAATAAGATTCAAGTAACTAACAGAGGTTACACTTCGAGATATCAGCTCAAACTGCCCGACGCAACAGCCTCGTTGCTTCCTTATTTATATATTATAAATAATGGATGGTCACTTGGACCATTATTACTTAATAATGACAACATATTTTTAATCGTATTTACAATTAAAAGTTCGAAAGCTAAGATGTTATGATTACACAGAATAATAGATCTAAAATTACAGAATTGAATTATATGTGAAATTTGTAATGTAAAAATGTTTTTAAATGTGAAAATTCCATCTAAATATGAGTAGAATAATGAACTTCAGAAAATTAATTAATACACGCTAATTTCACAACGACTTACATTCATAACAATAATTGAAGCTAAGAGGGTAGAACGAAACAGGTTTTGATTCACAGAATTTCTAACAGATGCCTAGAATGTTATAATTAGGCGTATATCTTGTTACAACAATATGATTTTAATTAATTAAGTCATTAAGACAGAATGTTCTTTACAGCTTTCATACTAAATTTACGTTTTACAATATGTGCCTTCATTTGCAAGCGACAGAATAACTTCTTGAATGAGTGAACCACATTCGTAAAAGTCCAATTATTTGAATAATTACAGTTGGTGATTAATACCATATATTTTATTCCTACCATTTTCACTAATTCAAGTCTTTCCCATTACTACAATGAATGCCACAGTTTGTTAAAATAGATCGTCGTTTGTCGTTTCTTTTATTTTGTAATAGTGTCTGCTAATTAGTCCCCAATTTAGTGTCATTTCTATGAAATTCACGAATCACCACAATGCCAATGATTTTAAAGTGAGGTATTGTACTACACGATGTCAGGGAATCGAAGTTTTCATTACGTCTTTGTATATCAGACATATTGCACACTTCTGTGTCCATTGTCGTCTCCGCGCTCACCACACGGAAAGGGGAGCCGCAACAACGGCCGTTCAGCTGACATTCGACGGCGCTGCAGGCGTCGCTGCACTATCCACGAGGGCAGGTGTCCTGTTGCAAAGTCGGATGACGCTGCTGTACTGTTCCGCACAACCTGTCGAACAATATGTCTGTCCTCTGGGACACAGGTTGTGTGAGCCCAGTGAGGATGTGTATGGCGTTGACTGACCCTCCTGAAGCTATGTGTTCGATATTCGCATCATAGTCATCTGATGCCGGGGGACACGAGCAGCGGTATTGCGGAACGAGAAACTATTATTTCGGTTGGCCACGATGAAGACGCGGACACATTGTGATACGTGCTGGTGGAAATTGCTGCTTCTCAACCCTCTGAGACCGAACAATAAAAAAAAAAAAAAAAAAATGTAAATTTAAAATTTTTCACCTAATTAACGTTTATTATCATAATAGGTAACAAGTACTAGAGTAAATTTACAAAACGTAAACGATCAATTATTATACGTTGTTTTCAACCACTCATCATTTCATTTGATATAAACTGACGGGAAAAAAAATCGTAACACCAAGAAGAAGCTGTTCGACATAAACGAAAGATGGCAGGCGTGCAAATCAGGTTTACTTTAAATACAACCTGTCACAATTGTGAGCGTCACTTACCTTCCAGATTGGGCGTGGTGAGTTGATGTTAGTCGAAAATGCCTTTAAGCCGGCAAAGACGCCATTACCAACACTTCTCTCAGTTTGACCGAGATCGCGTGGGGCTACGAGAAGCTGGAAAGCTGGGATGTTCCTTCTGCGATATTGCAGAAAGACTTGATAGGAATGTACCCACTGTACGTGACTGCTGGCAGCGGCGGTCATGCTAAGGCACAATAGCAAGAAGACCGGGCTCCAGACAGCCAAGGGGCCTTACCGAGAGCACAAATTTGAGCAGCAGCTGGAACCGCAGTGACAACGAACTGTTAACAATCAGTTACTTCAAGGACAGTTCCGATTCAGACGCCCTGACCCCAAATTACCACCACTTGCGACTTCAGTGGCGTCATACGAGAGCTCAGTGAAGGGCTGGGTGGGTGTCTGTTGTGTTTTCTGATGGAATCTGGTACTGTTCCGGTGGCTGTGACGGCCGTGTGTTGATTAGGAGCTGGCCAGTTGAATAGCTGCGACCAACCTGTCTGAGTGCCAGACCAAACGGACCAACACCTCCAATTATCTGGGGAGCGATTTCGTATGACAGCAGCAGCACTCTCGTGGTTTTACCACGCGCCCTGACTGGAAATTTGTGCGTCAGTCTGGTTATTCGACAGGTTTTGCTGCCATTCGTGAATAGCTTCCCAGGGGGTGCTTTCCAATAGGATAACGCTTGTAACCTCCCCGTCACTTATCGACCTTAATGACAGTGAAAAATTAAACCGCGTGTACCTAGTGGAAATTTGGGACAAGCTATCGTCACCGAAGTTAATTTGTCGGTAAAGAGGGAGGAAAGGGTTACATCTAAATGAAAGGAAAAATTCTAATAAAACTGGTGGAAATTAATTTTGAAAAAGGGTAAAGTTAATAAAGAAAGTAAATGTGCTGCCGTTACGTTAACAATTAACTAGCGGTAATTAGATATTGAGATTTGGGGGAAATTACGGTCGCCAGACCTAAGGACAATTACTATAGTAACTGAAAAAGAAAGGTTATTACACATATAATTAGCACTAGAAGCGTGGCAACTGAAGGTTGGCACGCGTAGTGTGAAAACTGAAAGCTTATCAGAAGTAATAAATTTCGCTACACTCTGACTTAATTTAGCAAAAGGATTAATAAAACCGGAAAATCGAAAGTTAATTTAGTGACTGAAGTTAATAGTGAGCTTTCTTTCTGAAGCACATCGAAATTCAGTAAAATACGGTTAGTCTTGGACTTCCTCAACAATCAAGCTACTTGAATCTACGCAATGTAGAAATAAGAGATTTAACTTTGAACTTGAATTAAATGATTCTGAACAATTAACAATAGTAAAATTTATTACGTACCAAGCTGAGCTGCAGTCACAGGTAAGCTAAAATACGGTAACAAAACTCGCACTCTTAATTTGAGCTTGTGTAATCTAAATATTGTAGCCAGCTATGAATACCTTAACTGAACTTTGAAATTAAAGCAGTGAAACCGAATGATGTTGGCGTTTGAATTTCAACGACATTCGGGCTCATTCCGGGAAAGGAAGGGACCCTGCTTGGTAATGCAATTGGGACAATGAGCAACAAACGTTCATGCTAAGTTGCTGTAATTTTGTGATGCAACAATTTTAAAAGTTTGAAAAGCTGAGGTCTGCCATACAATTCTAAGACTTTACGTGCTTCCTGTCTTGCTTGTCGGTTGATTGAAGGTTTGAAGCCGTCGATCGAGGAGGTGGCGACAGTCACTCATTGTCGGCCGTCGCTGTTGCAGAAGCTGGATGTTGGCACGGCTTCTTCTCGACACGGTCACCAGACGAAACGGGCTCTCGATGTGCGCCAGCTAACGCTTCCCGTCCGCGACACCATGTCAGAAACTATCATCACAAGTCGAGCCCAATTACATTCCGCCAAACCCCGAAAGCGCGGCAACTCGCGGGAGCTTCACACAACACACCTGCTCCACGGCACCACCCCAGCCAGACTCTCTCTGCTCTGCCCGCGCTCCACGATGCAGAGTTAACACTACCAAAGATCCTACACACTTTGATTCTTCACACGACCTATCGATGTAATCGTTCGATAGCAGTTTTCCCTAGGCAAGACCCAGCGTAAAAACACAAATAATATTTACGAAACAAACCAATTATACATCGACATAAATGCATATATATACAAATAGTAAAACAATTACAATAGGTAAAGACACAGATATGTCATATATTCAGGTAACAAAAATAAGAAAAAAATTTGCAGTGCAATAGATGGAAATAGGAGGATATGCATTTCCGGCGTTACACGTGCCCCACATTGTCTGAGGATGTTCGTGTAACCTAAACAGACTCAGAAAATGTCCCAAAAAACTAATAGCGGAAATGCATATGCTCAAAACGCCAACAAAATTTAGCATTCGTCTAATTAACCATAAACCAATTATTAGACGATAATAATTGAGTGGAGACACTCCTAATCTTATTCCACTCTGTCATCTTGCACAAAATAAAACAGGTTGACAACATATTAAAATTCATAGAAAACATAGAAAATGGTTTAGCTCTTCTAAAAATCAAAATTCCTAGCAGTATCAAGAAATGGAATACTATTTGCAAAATTAATCAGAGTATATGGTCATAGAAAACAGGTATATCAAAATACGCAAATTAATTATTAATTACATATTATACACATCTTTATGTAACCTTTTCATAATTAATATTCTTGTCATGAGAGTCCAATTAACGCTAAAAAAGAAAATAATATTCAGCAGATCGAAAAAAACATAAACATTGACAACAGAATTCTTTCACTTCAACTCTCCGGGAAGAAAAACAACTCCGCCTTCCCTACCCGCAAGTACAAAGAATGCCGACAGCGGCACAAGAGCCGACAGTGGCACAAGAATCGACAGCGGCTCCGCCCCGCCAGTATTGTTGCGCCCACCTGTGCGACACGCTTGATCTCACTCGCCCTTGTAACGGCATTTCCAGAACGTCCGTTTCACTGAATTCTTTCGGAAAAACTCACTCCCGAGTAATCTCAAGGAGTCCATTAACACTATCACAGTGGAAAATCAACACTGTCCATCATCACACGCATGTACTATCCTGAAACTTCGGCAATGACTAGTAAAACACACATTCGTGAAATCTGACAGCTAGTTACAAAAGCATATTTACATTCCTTAATCTACTGTGACTCAGCTGAAAACTAAACTAGCAGCTTTGATTTTTCAGATGATTACTAATCAGTTACTCTTAAATCATTTAGTCAAAATTACTTTCTTATTAATTACAACTTCTTTAATGTCCTCTTGGTCAGGCAAAAGCATGGAAATCTAGCAAATCGTGAAATATTACACTCTATATTTACATACTGTACAAATTAACAATTCTGTGGTATTAATCAATCCTAGGTTGGTACAATTTCAGGTCTACAATGTTCCGTATACCTAATAGTTTTCCAGAGCTTGGATACTCTAAGCAATAAGGATTTATGTGAGGTATACCAATGACTTTATATGGTCCATTATAAACAAACTTAAATTTAGTGATTTCATGGTCTATCTCGCTCGATTTCTCATGAGCTTTTACAAGTACTAAGTCTCCAATAGCAAACTTAGCAAAACGCGCTTTAGCGTCATTACGACGTATGCGAGCATTGGCTTTAAGCTTCATTATTTCCCGCAAACGATCTTTTTTCACACCAACACTCGGTTTGTCTGTAGACACACTCTTATTCCTCATTATTACTTCATACAGGCCTCGTCTTTGTTCGTGTGTTACGTTTGACATACCGTCTACAATACTTTCCAATTCACTTTCTACAATGTTGTCAATGCCGAGATTCCTCACATTACAGTAGTTCAAATTCATACCCACATCAATACCATCCGGCCAGTTAACAATGTGTATAGGCTGGCATTGCCTATGCACACCGTCTCCTGCCTCGTCAAAGCTAACTACTATTGTTTTATCTTGTGACGTACATGTCAAAGTTTTTTTTTCGCAATTAATCACTGCACGGTACTTTAATAGACAATCTAACCCGATAATTACTTCCGTAGTTAAGTCTGGCACGACGACAAACTCTTGTTCAAATCGTGCCCCACATATCTCGAAGTTGACAAAAATCTGTTTTGTGACCAGTTCACTGGCCTTCCCAGTAGCACCGATAATATTTACTCCTGTTACTGGCATAACTACGATGCCAGGTCTGTCTTTCAGTAACTCAAATATTTTCCCAGATACAGCACTCAATTCTGCACCGGTGTCAATCAATGCGTTTAGTTGTAGGTCGTGCATATTAACAGACACTACTATCTGTCTACACTTGTCCTCGACTGTTTCTTTATTTTCCCACAGTAAATCCTCGTCTATATCCAGGTCATTACAGAAAAAACCATCCGGCTTTGATCCTAAATCCGGCTTATCTGGCGTGGCAGCTTTTTCAGCCTCTGTTCACATACAGTGTTAATTTCGACACGTTTGTCCTGAGGCTTAGTCTGAAGCTTCGCCTCCAATATCGAAACCTTTTCCTGTAACTCGTCAACTAGTGAGTGTTGCTTTGCTATCAATTTACTAATTGTCACCTTCGTTGATTCCTCTTTGGTCAGATTGATCTCATCTGCCAATCTACCTGGAGGAATGTGCCCAGTAGTATCTGCAATTACTTCCTCTAGATCTGCCCAACCCACACTGCTATCGTCTGACCGTATAATGTCAGCTCTAACCTCATACACTCTGTAATCTATGTGCTTTTCTACCAATCGTGTCCGGCTACCACTAAAATTTTCGCAATCTTTCTCCTTAATGCTCTCGCAATGTTTAAACTGGAGGTTTGCGTCGGATGGGTCGGCTACTTCTACCACTATAATTTTCGGTAAATTCTGCCGGTTAGGTCCAGAACTTTCCGTTACTACTTCAGCATCCAACTCCCGCGGGACGAAACACGACGAATCTTGCTCGTCCTCCCCATTAACATCAACTATATCTAGTAAAGTCTGCCGGTTAGGGCCAGAACTTTCTATCACTTCACAAACACTATCTTCCTGTGGGACGAGACGCGGAAAATCCTGCCCGCGCTCCCCATAAACACGTCTCCCGTACAGGCCCCTATAATCTCTCAGTTCGTCGTATAAGCGACCGAACTGCCTTAACCAGACCTCATCCCTCTCTGCATCCCCTCGCTCAATGACGGACATGTTATCCGACATCTGATCTTCTCTCAACAATTGCGAATCATTCTTAAACTCAATCTCCATTTCCGCTGTGGGTGTTACAGTTGCCACTTTATAATCGTTTTCCGGAACACTACTTAAGTTGTTCTCACTGACAGTGAATGTATTTTCTACTGCCGTGTCTACAGCTGATCTACTACTTGTGGGCGCACTCCTTTCTCTTAACACTGGGACACTCTCCCACCGTTGAATATTCCATACGGAATTTTCGTAACGACGACACCTGGGTTTTCTCTTGTTATTGGGCCTCCAAAATTTCTCCACGCCCGGTCGGCCCGTCACCGGCACGGCTAATGGTTTCCCTGTCTCGTCCCAGCACATCTGCTCCCCGGATGCTGCTGAGGTGGCTTACCGCACCCTCTGGCGTTATTACTATCCTGTGAAGCCCGTATCACGATAGTATGATACTGGTTTCCGTCATTCCTGTTATTATTTGCATTGTACCGATTGTTATTACGGTCCGAACCATTATTGTTATTGCTGCAATGGTTGCGGTATGCATTATTCCCATGGTTATCGTTATTGTGGTTGTTGTGGTACCTGTTGTTGTTACCACGGCCTCTACCGCTATCGCGATTATTGCGCCAATTGTCCTCGTCCTCAACTCTTTCCAGGAAATCATTGGTTGTCCTGTAATTGCTTCCTATGTAGCGTTTTGTATCATCTGGAAGCTTCCTGTAGAGTTCCCAGACTATTTCGGATTCTGTACGTAGATCACGCAAATGTTCCAACTTGCGGATCCAGCCTTCACAAAACTCCTTCATGGAGCCGCGTGACTTCGCATCGAAAGGCCTCGATACGACAATTTCGCGCCAGACTCTTTGTTGTTTTTGCTCTTACCAGTATTCAACCAGAAACAAATTTTTAAATTCGTCGAAAGTCAGGTTCGTAATGTCGAGATTTAAGCCCCAACGCTTGGCATCACCAGCAAACACGTCAATAACCGCATTAATTTTCCTCTCATTAGTCCATGATCTGGGTAAAACTCTTTCAGAATTTTTAATGAAATCCGTCGGGTGTATACCGCCTTTTTTCAAGGGGTCGAACCGCTCCTCTTTCGTCAACAATTCCGAACTATGTGCACAGATTGGCACATAGCTCTGTTTTTCATCAAGTTTCTTTTCTAATTCCGACACTCTCGTAATTACTTGGCAAGTGGTTGTCGCAAGCGTTTCTACTTCCCTTTTTTTTTCTTCGCAGGTATTAGCCTGCTTCGTCACTTTGGTGTCTACTTCGGATACTGAAGCCTCTAAAGTTTCCATCTTCTTTTGATCCTCTTTTTTCACTAATTGAATTTGTTCCGTCACCTTATTCTCGATGATCGGAGCAACTGCTTCTCCTACACTTTTCTCGATTCTGCTAATTTCGGAATAAAAACGAGTATTTATGCTCGCAATTTCCGCCTGAACGCCTATCATTTCCTGTTTAAGATTACCGATTTCGGTATTAATCACAACAATATCTTCTTTGATTTTATCAACTTTTGTGTTAACAGCTCCAACATTGTTGTTAACAACATTAATAGCTTTGTTCTGATTGTCTAGCTTTCGTTCAATTTTTTCAGACTGACTCGTGATTTCGTTAATCAAAACATTCAATAAATCAGTTAAATTCGCGGAAACTACCGGTTTTACTTCCGTAGCGTCTTCCTCTTTAATTGTCTTCCCGTATTCGTCTTCAAGGGATTCACATTTGATTTTCACTTCCGATTCCGAAACATTTTCTAAAGTTTGGAATTCCATTTCTGCTCTTTGCTGCGTTTCGGCGGTCGCGTCTTTCATGCTAGTCGCCTGCCCGTGAACAATGGGTACCGCGGTGCGCGTTTCCCACTGTTCGACCGATTGTTCCGTATCCAAGTCTACCAAATTTTGGTAATTGTTGCTTTCACTCATTTTAATAATTTTCAATATAAATGCCAAATCTCAAATCTAATTAGGATCCCTCACACTAATATTCTCGCTGACGTATCGACCATTTCGTAACCAGTACTTTGTTACGAGATTTGCACAATGCAAAATTCGTGTCCAGAACAACCTCAAATCCGAAGATTGTCCTGTCACCAGGTCGCCACGTGTAACCTCCCCCTCACTTATCGACCTTAATGACAGCGTGCACCTAATGGAAATTTGGGACAAGCTATCGTCACTGAAGTTAATTTGTCGGTAAAGAGGGAGGAAAGGGTTACATCTAAATGAAAGGAAAAATTCTAATAAAACTGGTGGAAATTAATTTTGAAAAAGGGTAAAGTTAATAAAGAAAGTAAATGTGCGGCCGTTACGTTAACAATTAACTAGCGGTAATTAGATATTGAGATTTGGGGGAAATTACGGTCGCCAGACCTAAGGACAATTACTATAGTAACTGAAAAAGAAAGGTTATTACACATATAATTAGCACTAGAAGCATGGCAACTGAAGCAACCTGCTGTGTAGTGTGTAGTGTGAAAACTGAAAGTTTATCAGAAGTAATAAATTTCGCTACACTCTGACTTAATTTAGCAATAGGATTAATAAAACCGGAAAATCGAAAGTTAATTTAGTGACTGAAGTTAATAGTGAGCTTTCTTTCTGAAGCACATCGAAATTCAGTAAAATACGGTTAGTCTTGGACTTCCTCAACAATCAAGCTACTTGAATCTACTCAATGTAGAAATAAGAGATTTAACTTTGAACTTGAATTAAATGATTCTGAACAATTAACAATAGTAAAATTTATTACGTACCAAGCTGAGCTGCAGTCACAGGTAAGCTAAAATACAGTAACAAAACTCGCACTCTTAATTTGAGCTTGTGTAATCTAAATATTGTAGCCAGCTATGAATACCTTAACTGAACTTTGAAATTAAAGCAGTGAAATGCTATAATATTATTTTAATGCTGGCGTTTGAATTTCAACGACACTCGGGTTCATTCCGGAAAAGGAAAGGACCCTGCTTGGTAATGCAATTGGGACAATGAGCAACAAAGGTTCATGCTACGTTGCTGTAATTTAGTTATGAAAATGGAACAGTTTGAAAAGCTGAGGTCTGCCATACAGTTCTAAGACTTTACTTGCTTCCAGTCTTCCTTGTTGGTTGATTGAAGGTTTGAAGTCGTCGATCGAGGAGGTGGCGACAGTCACTCATTGTCGGCCGCCGCTGTTGCAGAAGCTGGATGTTGGCGAGGCTTCTTCTGGACACGGTCGCCAGACGAAACGGGCTTTTGATGTGCGCCAGCTAATGCTTCCCGTCCGCGACACCACGTCAGAAACTATCATCGCAAGTCGAGCCCAATTACATTCCGCCAAACCCCGAAAGCGCGGCAACTCGCGGGAGCTTCACACAACACACCTGCTCCACTGCACCACCCCAGCCAGACTCTCTCTGCTCTGCCCGCGCTCCACGAGGCAGAGTTAACACTACCAAAGGTCCTACACACTTTGATTCTTCACACGACCTATCGATGTAATCGTTCGATAGCAGTTTTCCCTAGGCAAGACCCAGCGTAAAAACACAAATAATATTTACGAAACAAACCAATTATACATCGACATAAATGCATAAATATATATACAAATAGTAAAACAATTACAATATGTAAAGACACGGAAATGTCATATATTCAGGTAACAAAAATAAGGAAAAAATTTGCAGTGCAATAGATGGAATTAGGAGGATATGCATTTCCGGCGTTACACGCTCGCCCATATACCGCTGTTGTTACCCAACATGCTCTACAGAGTGTCAGCATGTTGCCGCTTGGCCCGCTGGATCACCGGACCTGTCTCCAATCGAGCACCACAACTCCAGCATCATCCAGAAACAGCGTTATCCGTCCCTGTATTGACCGACCAAGTGCAACAGTCACGGAACGCCATCCCACAAACTGGCAACTGACACACGTGCGACACACTGCATGCACTTTTGAATGCTTTCATTCAACATTCTGCTGGTTACTCCGGTCATTAATGTACAAGAATCTCTCATTTGCAATGGCTCATCTCACGGTTACGTTAAGTTGCGATCTTGCAATTTTAATTACTCATGACGGCTGAAACAAATTTTAATCCCATATAACAAGCAAAATAAGCTTCGTATCTTAATTACGTACTACCCCAGCGTTTTTTTTATTACACTCATAAAAGCAGTAATACAAACTCAGAGTTACGTTGCAGGAACTTGCATTTCTCACTATCACTGTCAATGATCTCCTAATAGAGCCACTATATAAAAAAAAGAAACCGGATGTCAGAATCACTTACAACCACGTCCCACTATCTCGGTGCCAACTGTTGCTTTGAACGACCTAACTGACCACTACAATTAAAGTACCTCATTGTAGCGTTCAGTGGTATTGGTGGTTTCATGCCAAAGCCGCTGGTACACCAAAACAGGAGTTAATAAAATTGAATCTTCATGCGGAAATCACTAGTTCTCAAGGAGTGAAAAGAAAATATTGCTAGTTTATAAAAACAGTAATTGTGGTTGTTGCAAGAAATGTTTAAAATGAAAACGCTTGTTGGTTTCGTGTTTGTTGAAGTGAAGTAAATATGTGAGAACAAAGAATTCTTACATGTGGCCTGTTTATTTTAACAGGAGATGGGTTAATGTGGTTTAGATAATAAAACACAGCATTAGTTGCGTTTTTTATGCACAGCACGACGCTTTTCCTTTCACAAATAACCTGTATTCAAATGCGATTTATAAACGAGGAACTTACTTCGTATCATTTCACGGTATAAAAAATGTAGATGTCATTAGTCTTACCTACTTCATGCGGTGGCGCTGAAGTGCTAATCATTTGCATATACGAATATGTAGTACACATAATGCCGATTTTACATTTCTTGCATTCTGCCTTCATAGCATTGCAAATGTAATGAACGAGTAGAGTAATTTATCAGAGAAAAAATTGCAGAATTATCTCACTGTTCCTAGCTAGCTACGAACTCTATTACATACAAAAAGCTAATTGTTCTACCTCACAATCTGCTAACAATTACCGCCTTTCACATAAAATCTCGTCCGTGGAATACGGCAATAGCTGAAACATTTGAGGTCAATGGGACGGGAAACCATGTTTTTTCTTTTTCAATAGCAATCGATGTCAAAAATTTGCACCAGAATACATAGTTAACTCTGTTCGGCAAATTACAAACTTGTATGCAAGAAACACCGTACAGACAGAAGAAACAACTATCCCCAACGATCAGTATAACGATGTCTCTGTCTGTCTGTCTGTCTCTCTCTCTGTGTCCCTCACACCACACACACACACACACACACACACACACACACACACACACACACACACACACACACACACACACGCAGAGAGAGAGAAAGAGAGAGAGAGAAAGAGAGACAGAGAGAGAGAGACACATACAGAGAGAGAAGCGAAAGAGGGAGAGAAACTTCTAGACACATGAAAACTTGAACACCGGCCACCAGTGTGGTTTTTTAAACTTGCGTGTTGGAATGTTTAACTGATCTGCATGCAACCAATACAGTGATATCTACACTGCTTGAAGAATTTTATTTTCATAGTAGATACATGTACTTGAGGAGCATGACCTGGAATAGAGTTGAAAATTATACCAAACGTTTCACACATCAAACGTGGAATAAGCGATTGTTATTAATTCACTTTCTTGAAGTGACGTGCTGCCAAGGTTCAATAGAGTAAATGCTGTACAACCTAAAATAAATAGTCATTTAGCAAACTGTAACCGAAATATCAAAAACGCGTATCTGCTTTTAAATGGTGACGCAACAATACTACTTGAACAAAACGTTTTCGGTTTCTAGGCCACGTCAGTTCGAATAAAATCCTCGAGCTTTCGATGACCATCTCCGCCATCGTCGTCGGGGCTGCTACGGTTTCTCGGTTGTATAGGCATGACGACATCATCAGCAGTCAATCAGGTCGACCCGAAGTGGTGCGCGCGCGTAAGTCGACCCGGGCAGCTAGATGGTCATCGAAAGCTCGAGGATTTTATTCGAACTGACGCGGCTTGAAAACCGAGATCCTTTTATTCATGTATGCCGTCACGAAAGACTCCGAAGACACGTAACTTTACTAATTAAATTTATTATGGCAAAACGATAGAACAGATACATCGACAACTTTTTAAATGGGTTCATTACATCATTTCTCCCAGTCTACTTACGATACAAGCATGGTGAAGAATGACTGGTTATATGCATTCAAAAGCAGATTAATACCTTCGTATCTTATTTACAAAAGATTCATGAGCAGAAATTGCGATCTACATCTACAAGGATACTCTGCAAGGGCTCATCGTATTATGTGGGAATCAAGCTCCACAGGGTACAATACTAAGAGAAGTTGGAGAACTGAGCTGCTACAATAAATGCAGAGAGTATGGAACAAGAGCTTTCATACAGACGGACTAAATGATACATACAACTACAAATAAGAAGGATGAAACACCATAACTAGAGTTAGAGGTAAATTTTTGTGTAATGTATAAGCGAACAAATCTCTAATTCCTAAATTTAGATTTATAATTATGTCATGTGGTTACACAGATAGATGACTTGAAAGTCGCAGGGAAGCAGGTAAACAGTATTGACAGAATGATCCGTGACCAGCAGGAGAAGATGACCAAGTCAGCGTATCTAACATACTATTCCATACAACATATGTAAGCACAGCGTTGATTATATTCGTTGTACTGGCTTGTTGTTATAGACACTGTAAATGTTACAGAGTTGTATAGAAACATTTTGATAACAATGGCTGTTGTGGAAAAGCATGTGTACTTCACAGTATTGTAAATCAAACCCCAGAAAATACCACTTTAGGAAAGCTTCTCAGTGGTATCGAAGAAGTGGTGATTTATGAATGGCATCTGAAAGGGCAAGATGAGTCAGCATCCTTTAGAAGTAGATGGTAGACCAAGAAAGTCTTTAATAACGAAATGAAATAGTGTCAATTTAATTATGTAATTATTTCATTTCTGGGAAAACTTTTTAAATGTATAGAAAGGGAATGTGATTATATGAGCATAATTCTGAAATTATTTACGCCAGGAAAAAGTTATAAATGTATAGAACAGGAATATTATTGTATCAGATTAAGTCTGTAAGTGTTTAACTTCTGGAAAATTTTATAGGTATCTAAAAAGTAATTGCATACCAAAGCAAACACAGTAACCTAATGGAAAGAAATAGAGTCCGAAACTAATTCGTAATTATTTTTTAGTTGTTCTGCTAAACGACGTACGGAAATCGGAAATATGTGACTTTGCTTCTCTGACAATAATAGAGTTATGACTGAGAACAAAAAGAAACAGAAATTAATTACTTTCGCTACAAATCATAAAGAAATTAATTCTCAAGTATCTGACTAAGAGTTTTAAAATATTCTCTAACAACTCCTAACAACTGTTCTGCAATGCTCCTGTCGCCATGGACAACTTGCCTCTTGCCGCTGCAACTGCGTGGTCAGCAAAATATTTCAAAAGCAATACTGCGATCCACGTAGAGTGCAATGCATGCTCATAATAATTGCAATAACTATCGTTATATTTTTTATATAGAAACTGGATGATCAGGAGTGGTTTGGTCAACCACCTTTTCCTGGTGAAAACATGAAAGAAACCAATAAAGAATTTAATTTACTATATTCGCAAAATACACACTGACAAACTTTACGTAGACCTTTATTATTCCACAACGTCCATACTCAATAAACACGTCTCTGGCCACAACAAAGATACGAATATTACTATCAATGTACGCATACACAATTCTGACAAAATCCCTCCAGTGAGTAAGCAAGCAACTACTAGTGCAACAAAAAGACAAATTACCAAAAACTCCTCAATTAATACCGAAGTCTCCTCCGGCGCTACTAACACGATCGTGGCAGGCTGCGATCTCTCATGTCGTGCGTCCGACCACTTCCGACTCCTCCCAATAACAGTTCGTTCGCTACCACTTACGATAGTAATATCTCAGACTCAGAGTGTGTGCATGCGCACCACGGAAGCGTCATTGGTCAACTTTGCAAATAAGTGTAAACGTTCAACTTTCTGGTTTTACATTGACGCTACTCTAAGGAGTAACGCTAATTCTCTGGAAAGGGGAGAAGTATTATCCACAAAGAAAAAGTAAAGTCTCGTGAGAAAATAATAACCGAGAGAGAATGAAGTATGTCGTCGAAGTATTGCGCCATAGCCACGAGAAAGATAACGACAGGGCGCCAGCTGCAGTATTGCAAATACGACAAACAACAGGGTACAGGCGCCAGTTCATTGAGCGATTACGATATGAACGAGGGCACTGGTATCACAGAACTGCGTTAACACACATAGCTTCAAGAGAAATCGACAGTGGCACTAGACAGAGAACACTGGAAGAGAGAGACAGAGCGAGCGTCTTTGGGAGGAACACCAATACGTCCCGAGGAGCCAGTGTCAGGCCTAGGGTGCATTTTGTGACAGTATTAGGAGAGAGACACCTCTCTTCCTTCCTCCAGCCTCTGAAGATCATACTGCAGATAGTGCAGTGTTAGAGCCAATAAAATGACGGCTGGTCTTCACTACCGCGTCACGTCCGTGGCAAGAGGGGCAGCAGGGCGAGGAGTTAGAGAGAGAATATTACGAATCGAGGAAAAAACTCCGAGTAAAACTCTGGGAGCAGGACGCTCTGGGGCAGAGAAGCAGAGCAGATTAGGAAGCAGAGTAATGGACAGAGAGCAGGCGGCACGAATCTCCGAATAAGATTATAGAGGTGGGAAGAGCCAGGCAGGGCTAAACCAGGTGTATCAGTAGCCACACAGAGCTAGACAACAGCAGCTGCTGTAGTATCAGCATAGCTGATGGAATCGTAGGTAAGAAGCTGAGGCACTCTGCGTCTTCCATCGTGGGTGCAGGTGATTGTTGTAGTTGTGGTCTTCAGTCCCGAGACTGGTTTGATGCAGCTCTCCATGCTACTCTATCCTGTACAAGCTTCTTCATCTCCCAGTACCTACTGCAACCTACATCCTTCTGAATCTGCTTAGTGTATTCATCTCTTGGTCTCCCCCTACGATTTTTACCCTCCACGCTGCCCTACAATACTAAATTGGTGATCCCTTGATGCCTCAGAACATGTCCTACCATCCGATCCCTTCTTCTGGTCAGGTTGTGCCACAAACTTCTCTTCTCCCCAATCCTATTCAATACTTCCTCATTAGTTATGTGATCTACCCATCTAATCTTCAGCATTCTTCTGTAGCACCACATTTCGAAAGCTTCTATTCTCTTCCTGTCCAAACTATTTACGGTCCATGTTTCACTTCCATACATGGCTACACTCCATAGAAATACTTTCAGAAATTATTTCCTGACACTTAAATCTATACTCGATGTTAACAAATTTCTCTTCTTCAGAAACGCTTTCCTTTATATCCTCTCTACTTCGCCCATCATCAGTTATTTTGCTCCCCAAATAGCAAAACTCCTTTACTACTTTAAGTGTCTCATTTCCTAATCTAATACCCTCAACATCACCCGACTTAATTCGACTACATTCCATTATCCTCGTTTTGCTTTTGTTGATGTTCATCTTATATCCTCCTTTGAAGACACTGTCCATTCCATTCAACTGCTGTTCCAAGTCCTTTGCTGGCTCTGACAGAATTACAATGTCATCGGCGAACCTCAAAGTTTTTATTTCTTCTCCATGGATTTTAATACCTACTCCGAATTTTTCTTTTGTTTCCTTCACTGCTTGCTCAATATACAGATTGAATAACATCGCGGAGAGGCTACAACCCTGTCTCACTCCCTTCCCAACCACTGCTTCCCTTTCATGTCCCTCGACTCTTACAACTGCCATCTGGTTTCTGTACAAATTGTAAACAGCCTTTCGCTCCCTGTATTTTACCCCTGCCACCTTTAGAATTTGAAACAGAGTATTCCAGTCAACATTGTCAAAAGCTTTCTCTAAGTCTACAAATGGTGGAAACGTAGGTTTGCCTTTCCTTAATCTTTCTTCTAAGATGAGTCGTAAGGACAGTATTGCCTCACGTGTTCCAGTATTTCTACGGAATCCAAACTGATCTTCCCCGAGGTCGGCTTCTACTAGTTTTTCCATTCGTCTGTAAAGAATTCGTGTTAGTATTTGGCAGCTGTGGCTTATTAAACTGATAGTTCGGTAATTTTCACATCTGTGGTGATAGTAACAGCGTAATTTTATAGGAGACGGATCGGTGAACGCCAGGCATCATCTCTGTACTAGGACTTGGTATATTCGCGGTTACCTTTCCTTCAGTACGAACAGAGAAAGAGGTAACACTGCTTCTGAGCGAATTTAGAAGTTGCAAACCACTTCTAATTGACATTATTTCAGGTCACTTTCCCATCCTTACCTTTTTTAATACAATGAAGAGATAAGAGGCATGGGATACCTTTTAATATCATGTCTGACCTCGTTCACCAGATGTAGTGCAGTAACCTGATATACCACTGTTTCAATGGGTCTTTGGAAGTCACCTGCAGCAATATTGAGCCTCTATAACCGCACATAACTGCGGAAGTTATGTGCAGGATTCTGTGATCGAACTGTCCTCTCAATTATGCCCCATAAATGTTCATTGGGATTCGTGGTGGGCATCTGAGTAGTCACATAGCTCGCTCGAATTGTTCAGAATGTTCCTCAAACCAATCGCGAACAACTGTGGCCTAATGACATTGTGCACTGTGTAACGGAACATATTAAAGGCTTTACTGTACCGAAGTATGCGATACCCTCCAAATTCAACCAGTTTAACGAGTATTTATGATTATAGAAAAGTTATTGTGTATGTTAACTATGATTGCGTAACATGTCTCCATAAACAGTCAACCCATTAAATTATACTGAATAACTAACCCACACAAAAGTTAATATCACTTGATCACTGATACAGCAAATGTCATCATGTAAAAACACTGAGTTCATCTTAAATAATTAATATGAAGTACGAAAATTAGTGTACAACTTAGGTATTTTGGATCTCCTTAAATAAAAATCACCCAGTGAAACCTATTTGTTCACTAGGAGCGGTTTCACTTAGTATTCACGAAATCAATCCTGTTTTAGACGAAAACCAATGTATTTCTTAATAATTCATGTTAATTACTTATTTATGCAAATTAGAGAAGTCAATTGACAAACTTCTAGAAAACGGACTTTTTGTAACAAAGAATTATTCTGTCAAGTCAACAAATCTGTCTGTCATTTTAATAACATGTTAAATTATGTCACTCGATGCAAATTAATAACTTTTCTGCACAAATTATGATAACAGATGTACATGTGACTTGTAAACTATATATCTTTTTAGTAGTTCTTTGACAATGTTATAAATACGAGCAGCAAGAAGGGTCGAGAGGCAGTCGAAATGTCACTTTGGTACAGTGTGTTAGCGTGTTATTGTTTGAGGTGGATAAACCATGCAAAGAAAATGTAAAGGAAGTTGTGTTGTGTCATAGTCTTTGGTGGACAGTGGAATTAAGATGGCCACCAGAGAAATAAATATTTGAAGTTTACATATTTGTTGGTTTCGTTCATCCTTTATCATCAAAAGCACATAAAACAAAACACGGGACCTCATGGTTTTTACCCTAGACAACCAGATTTAGAGCCAGCATCAACATCGAGACACAGCAGCGATCCAGCAAGCAGCAGTGATTACTACAATGCATTGTAATGGCGCCAACCTAACATCAAGTGCTAACAAGCTCCGTAAATGGGAGTGAAATAGTGCGATTATAGCAATTAGCAATATCTACGACCAGGCGACCATTACAACTGTCATCCATAAAAATTCAGTCGTTGTTTTGAAACATGAATCCATGAATGGCTGAAATCGGTTTCCATGTAGCCAGATATAACCATTTCCAATCAATGACCGCTTCAGCTGGACCAGAGGACCCAGTTGATTCCACGTAAACACAGCCCACGTCATTATGGAGCCGCCACCAGCTCTTACAGTGTCTTGTTGAGAACTTTGGTCAATGGCTTCTGGGCGTCTGTGCCACGCTCGAACCTTACCATCAGTTCTTACCAACTGAAACCCGGACTCACCTGCCCAGGCCGCGGTCTTCCAGTTGTCTACGGACCAAACGATGTAGTCTCGAGCCTAGGAGAGACGCTGCAGGCACGTCGTGCTGTTAGCAAAGGCTGTCGCGTCGGTCGTCCCCTGCTATAGCCCATTAACGTCAAAGTCCCTACAGATTTCTGAAATTATTTTGTTTGTCTGTTAGCACTGAGAAAGCTAAGCAAACGCCGCTGATTTCGGTCGCTAAGTGAAGGCCGTCGGCCGCTGCGTTGTCCGTGGTGACAGATAATGCCCGAAACCTGGTATTCGCGCCACTGTCTTGACTCTGTGGGTCTCGGAATATTGAACTCTCTAACAGTTTCCGAAATAGAGTGGAATGTGCCAATCGAAGTCCGTTAATTCCCGTCGTGCGTCCACAGTCACGCCGGAAACCTTCCCACGTGAATCACCTGAGTACAAATGACAGCTGCATCAATGCACTGCCCTTTTACTCCTTGTATACGCGATACTAGCACCAACAGGTACAGAAACCAGATGGCAGTTATAAGAGTCGAGGGGCATGAAAGGGAAGCAGTGGTTGGGAAGGGAGTGAGACAGGGCTATAGCTTCTCCCCGATGTTATCCAGTCTGTATATTGAGCAAGCAGTAAAGGAAACAAAAGAAAAATTTGAAGTAGGTATTAAAATCCATAGAGCAGAAATAAAAACTTTGAGGTTCGCCGATGACATTGTAATTCTGTCAGAGCCAGCAAAGGACTTGGAACAGCAGTTGAATGGAATGGACAGTGTCTTCAAAGGAGGATATAAGATGAACATCAACGAAAGCAAAACGAGGATAATGGAAGGTAGTCGAATTAATTCAGGTGATGCTGAGGGAATTAGATTAGGAAATGAGACACTTAAAGTAGTAAAGGAGTTTTGCTATTTGGAGAGCAAAATAACTGATGATCGTCGAAGTAGAGAGATATAAAATGTAGACTGGCAATGGCAAGGAAACCGTTTCTGAAGAAGAGAAATTTGTTAACATCGAGTATAGATTTAAGTGTTAGGAAGTCGTTTCTGAAAGTATTTGTATTGAGTGTAGCCATGTATGGAAGTGAAACATGGACGATAAATAGTTTGGACAAGAAGAGAATTGAAGCTTTCGAAATGTGGTGCTACAGAAGAACGCTGAAGTTTAGATGGGCAGATCACATAACTAATGATGAAGTATTGAATAGATTTGGGGAGAAGAGGAGTATGTGGCACAACTTGACAAAAAGAAGGGACCGGTTAGTAGGACATGTTCTGAGGCATCAAGGGATCACAAATTTAGCATTGGAGGGCAGCGTGGAGGGTAAAAATCGTAGAGGGTGACCAAGAGATGAATACACTAAGCAGATTCAGAAGGATGTAGGTTGCAGTAAGTACTGGGAGATGAAGAAGCTTGCACAGGTTAGAGTAGCATGGAGAGGTGCATCAAACCAGTCTCAGGACTGAAGACCACAACAACAAAAACAGCGCCATCTGTCTATGTACATATCGCTATCCCATGAGTTTGTCACTCTAGTGTAAGAGATTTAACACTATAGCCAGCTCAAGACTTCCTCTCACATAAGCCCCAAAAACACTGCCGCCAAATTTCAAGCAGTAACCACGTTGGGACGTGACTGCAACGGCGACCTGGGCAATTAAAATTGTAACACTGATGAGATTTAAACGAATAGAGCTATTAAAACATACTTGAATCAGGGGAGAGAATCTGTAAAATTTACATGTGCACTGACTCAGTACCACACTTGTACTTCTTATCGGAAGAACGATCGTAGGGGGTATCAAGTGAAATCTGTAACTGGACTGAGGATTACTTGGTACGTGGAATACAGTATATTACGTTTGATGGAGAGTCATCGTCATATGTAGAAGTGACTTTAGGCGTGCACTGAGCAATTGTATAGAGGTGCTTGCTATTCATATTGTGTATTAATGACCTTGCCCACAGTATTAAAGGAGATCTCAGAGTTTTTGCAGAGGATGTAGCTATAATGAAGTACCATCTGATAAAAGCTGCACAGATGTTCAATCTGCCGCTTGTGCCGCTTGTGACGGACTAGCAGAACATCAAACTACATATTTAGTTCTTTCTATGTTTCTTTCGTAGTTTTATTCTTAAATTCTATGCGTGTTTTTGTATTTACAGGGCGACAATGATTGAAGTACCTGAAAAAAACGTAAATTAGCTACAACCTACTGCGTGCACACACTTTATTCAACGTGTAAACGTCAGTACAGGTATTTGAATTTAGGTTCTGACATGTTCGATATGCCTGCCATTATTGGCGGTGATGTGGTGCATATGAATAGCGAAATTGTGCGTGACCCGCTGAAATGTCGGAACATCGATGCTGTCAATGACCTCCTAAATGGCTGTTTTCAGCTGATAAATGGTTTTGAGGTTATTGCTGTACACCTTGTCTTTAATGTAGCCCCACAACGAGGAGTCTTATGTCTTGAGATCCGCAGAAAATGGCGGCCAATCGAGGCCCACGCCAGTGGCCTCTGGCTGTCCCCAGAGTGCTCCTCCAGGACATCACTCTCCTGATTCGATTGGGTCGAGCTCCGTCTTGCATGAACCACATCTTGTCGAAATCAGGGTCACTTTGGATAATGGGAAAGAAATCGTCTTCCAAAACCTTCACTTACCGTTTGGTAGTCACCGTGGCATCAAGGAATATCGCACGGACTATTCAGTGACTGGACAGGCAAACCACACAATCACCTGTTGAAGGTGAAGAGACTTCTCGATCACGAAATGTGGATTCTCAGTCCCCCTTATTGACGAACCCATCGATATGAATGTGGGCTTCGTCGCTAAACGAAACCATACTAATTCCCATAACGCCCCGGGCCAACCCTGCGGTTAGAACGTCCTGACGCAAAGTTATGACGTTTTAATTTCATGTAGTTGAATAATTTTCGCCCTGTGTGAAGAGTAGTGTTGCGTTTTAGTAGTTGTGAAGTGTAGACTGGCTCAGTCTGTAGCACAATTGTCATTTCTTTTGAACCTCCAGATACACAGGCCAGTAAGGCGTTAAGCTCTATGAGGTGTCTCGTCAGAAGGGTAGAAAGTAAAACATTTTGCCTTCTCTGTGTTATTTTAGAGTTTATTCTCAAGTTAGTAGTGTAAGATGAATAGGATGAATGTGTGTGCTGTGTGCGGGTACAGGAGGTGCTACGGGGAGGGGGAGGGTGGGTGGTTGCTAGTTATCGGGAGATCCTGTGTAAGGCGCGTTATGGAGCCCTTTAGGGAAACAGCGTGCAGGCCTGGAAAGAAATCAAATATGACCTCGGTATGTCTGCCGGGGGGCCTCATCTGAAATGTGGAGGAGGCCCAGCTTGAGACTCTCAAGTGTAAACGGTGGAGTTGTGACTCACGTTGCCCCTATTGACGGCTGTCACTTGGATTCTGAGATCATACTCAGTTCGTATGTGTGCAGTGGAAATCAGACAGCTGGTCTCGCTCGTGGGTTACAAACAGAACTCTGAATTTCCAACATCGTTCCCAGAGCTGATCAGAGAGGCCTTTGACGTTGAGCCGGTTGACGTGCCTCAACAAAAGCTCTGTCAATTCTGCGACGGCATTGGCTGCAGATTTCTGGACCTGCATTATCGAGTGGAGAACTGTAGGACTCCCCTTGATAAGTCAGGGGTGCACTCCGTAAAGGAAGCAGTTACTCGGGTAGCAGAGTAGTACTTGTGAATATAACTTTTCTATTTTTTTTATTTGGGCTAGACGGTAACTTGAGATCCTATGATGGACGCTTCCCAGTCGGTACGCAGAAAGTGTACGAAGTAAAGACACTTCAGCGGTCAAAGTTGCCGAAGTATTCGTGAGAAAGCAAGTTCCTGAATTTAGTGACCTCCAGGGTAGCTCGCTGTCACGTCTTTCTCAGAACTGAGAGCCGGATGAAACCCCAAAGTAAAAAGCTCCGAAATATTTAGCGATGCGTGGAACGCGTATCTGAAAGACCGATTTGACGGCATGACCAAGGGGGGCGGGGGGGGTGAGGAGTGTTCAGTGCAGTCGACAAAAATATTGTGTCTGTCGATGCCGCAACTGAATCTAACTGTAAAGTTACCCAAACGTATCTAACAGGTCTAGGTGAACTCGTGTTAACTATCGGATGACACTTGACTCCATCCACCCACCTGAGTTTCGATCTACTAAGGACCTTCTCCCTTGCGGCTTCCCTTCTGGCATTGCCTTCGCCATCCTGTCTTATCTTCTCACTACATCTCCCAGCCATTCGGTTCTTCTGCTCTTTATTACAGGTGTCACATCTGGTTCGTAAACCAGTGTTTGGATCTCCGTGTTTTTCCTTCTTCTAAAAATCCCATTTCCTGACACAGGTCCAAAGATTTTTCGTAGCGCCTCGTTTTTGAAGCTCTATATTCTTCTCTCCAACTTCTTACTCACTGTCCAAGTCCATGTTTCAGCCCCATACTTAAATATTGGTTGCACAGTTGTCTTGCGCGTGCGGAGTTTTTGTGTTGTTAGTGGTTTGCTACTGAATAGCTTGATGACTGAGAACAGACACGTCTCTGCGGAGTTTATTCGGTTTATTATCTCTTCTTCTATGTTGTTGTTCGCACTGATAGTGGCATGTGAAGGACCTAGTCTCCTTAAAGTCCATATCTTAAACTAGCAGTGATCCTTCCGTTTCCTCTTCATTGTTTCCTCTTAAAATCATAAACTTTATTTTATCCTCATTAATACTCAGCTTCACTTGTTGTGCTGCCTCTGGTAGCACATTAGCTGCTACTGTTCGTTCACCTTCCTCGTTCTCTGTATGACAACATCACTGGCAAACGCAAACTGTTTCAGTTGACCACGTCCATTTACATCTCTTCCGATATGTGACGCACGTTTTAGAGTTAAATAAGCTATCGCCACTACAAAACTTTCAGACTCGCTGCCTTAGACTTTCACTTGACATTTAGTTTTCTCAATGCACGCTCTGGTTAGCCTGATCAGTTTCAAAAATGATTCAAATGGCTCTGGGGCTTAACATCTGAGGTCATCAGTCCCCTAGAACTTAGGACTACTTAAACCTAAAGACATCACACACATCCATGCCCGAGGCATGATTCGAACCTGCGACCGTAAGGTCGCGCGATTCCAGACTGAAGTGCCTAGAACCGCTAGGCCAACCGGCCGGCGATCAGTTTCAAATACACACCCGATTCTTATACTGTCCTCTATAAGCCTTCTCTGGGTACTCTATCATACTTGAACTCTCTAAATAGGCAGTATACCATCTAACCAATTACTACTATTTTTTTCAATTACTTGTCTGAGAATGAATACTTTGTCCGTTGTTGCCTTGCCTTTCCTAAATCCAGCCTGGAGCTCTTCAAGGTTTTCATCTAAATACGGTAGTAAATTTAGTAAGAAAATGCGTGCAAAGATCTCATATGTGCTACATAATAATGATGTACCCCTACAAGTATCACACTTGTTTCTTTTCCCTTTCGTGTCTACTGCTTGTCATTCCTTGGCCACCTTTTCATTTCTCCAGAATTTCAGAATAATTCTATACAGAGTTTTAGCGCATGCTTGTCCACCTTGTTTTAGCAGTTCTATTATCAGGCTATCGGTTTCTGAGGCTTTACTGTTATTCATTTGTCCCATAATTTCATACATACCCACAATTGCAGGATTGTAGGCTCCTCTACTTAGTTTTCTCAGTCACTTCTTTTCCTGCAGGGTCATTCACCATTTCTTCGAAATAATCCTCCCTTATGTTGATGCCCTGTTCTTGGCCAACCACCAAGTCATCTCCATTGTTCTCCTTTGCTACAGGAATTCTCTTGAGTTGTTTATCTTTATGCCTTCTTCAGTCTTGTCTCTTCCTATTACTTTCCTTTTTTCACTTGTTACCTCTGGTATTCTTCTTTAGTCCCACAAGGGTTTAGTTATCTAGCAGCCTCTATTTGTATTGCTTTCACTTTTTTATGGGCTCTTTGCATTTTTCATTCAACCATATTTTATCCCTGCCTTTCCTTTGTTGCATCCTTAGGCGTTCTTTCGCACTCTCAATCAACATGGATTTGAATGTTTCCTAGTTTTATTCTGCCTTCACTTCGTTTCTTTCTCCTTCTCCTCGTTCTAGCAGAATATGGAATCGATTCTGCAGGTTTGTCTGGTATTCACTTCTGCTTTATTGATTTACCAGCAGGCTTACATCTATTCTACCTTTTAGTGTGGTGACTCTTATCGTTTTTTCTCGTGATATTCTTTGCTCTACTTTGATTAGTACCAAATTGTGATCACTTCCCACTTCTGCTCCTCATGCAGCTCTGACATTATCGATTCCATTTACATGTCTTGAATCCACCAGTATACGGTCAATTTGACTGGTATACCTTCTTGTAGATGAATCTAAGTTCCTGAGAGTATCTCCTTATGCAGGAACATCGTGCTGACGAGCTTCATGGTCTTTGCAGTTACAAAGGTACGAGTCTTAACCCCATTATTATTAGATTTTTTGTGGAGCGTGTACGTTCCGCTCGCAGATCGGAATTGTAATACTTGCACTGAGTGCCCCTTGCACGGAGCCTGGAGCTCTTCCCAGACTAACTGGCTTTTCGCAGGTGCAGACACACTGACAAGTCCAGCAGTTCGGTACAGCCGCTCGTGCGGGCTGGCTAGGCCTCACACGCAGCAATAACCAAACGTGTATCGATTTAGGATGGCTCATTAACGTGTTCCGTGGCAAATTTATTTTTAATACTGTTGTATTAATGAAAACAGCCGATGAAATGTAATATAATGAGAACTAACAATGAAATATCAAACACCTCTTTCAAAATTTTGATAATGCAAACGGAGGGGGAGGGGGGGGAAGCGCAGCAATTGAGTAAGAAATATAGTGTTTCTTACGACTGATGTAGCATTATGATGACTGCCGTTTTAGGACGAAATTTAAATTGATAAATTTGTGTTTTATTACTATTTTATTTAAACGTTAAGCATAAAAATTCAGAATATCACTAAAGAATGAATATCTGGTACTACATTTCGAGTAATACTGATTCGTAGAGAAGCTCTCAGCCTGAAGTCTGCCAGTGAGCACTGTGGTTGGATTTCGTTCTCAGCATTGCGCACGTGTACATAAACGTCGACATAATTGTAGCTGCAGACTTGTTAAGTCGTGAAAATTTACACTGAGGGAAATAAGTATTCGAGACCAATTTTGCTGTGAATCTAATAAAGCAAACGTCATACTGTAGGTGTATAAGTTAGTTTCCAGACTGCCAACATAAACCGAAAGATCAGTGGAACTGCGCAACTCTTTGCAAGCTGATAAGCAATATTGTAACTTGGTCTAACTGCAGATTCATTCGTTGAGTGATCCTCCTGAAACCAAAAATTAATTTTCATAGTGAAAACGTTGGGGAAATTATTGAGCCCTTTATTTCTGTCCCATATGATGAATAATTTTTCAATCATATCGCATTTTTAAAACTTTTTGCAACGTAGCTTCTCGCTGTACGCATTCCACGTGTCCACAGTATTTTGTATGGAATCTATTGTAATGCTAATCTAAACTGAATTTTATCGTTTTGTTGAAAATTTTGAAGCATGTTAAGTGTCTCAAGAGACCATCGCATACGATAAACGTATAAACTAGGCATCCTGCACTGATACGTTGATGTTGATGTGTCTGACAGCTTTGAAGAACCTTACCGGACTATCATGCTACTTTTCATTCCTTTAAAAACAGCTACTCTCCATTTCAACGGGAGACTCCACCGCAAAACTTCAATTTTTTCAAGAAAAGTTAATGGCTATTTCACATCTTAGGAGTGTTTACTGTTAGATCGCTAAACAATTTGGCTGTGTTCGAATTACACGTATGTCTGAGAAATTTCTGGTGTACATAGAACGTAAGGGGCTGTGGAACACAGAAGGATGCCAAAGATAATTTTTGATTTATATCACAATCGAACAGAACATATGTACTCTGAAGTTGGTACAAACTCAAACTGGGATAAACATGTTGCAAGATTTCCAGGAAAACTGAAGCTAAACAACACGCAGCCAGTCGTCGGGAATCAGTTACATTGACTACTGACTGTGTAAAGATAAATTTAGGGAATGCAATGAAGTCCTGTTCAGCACAATCAACAAGCTCCAGGGAAAGAGCCATTGGCTTACCATCAGACACCTCTACCACCTGTGAGGTGACGGGCGAGTTGTGGAGCCCTGAAAGTATTCTAAGTTCGGAGTTGACGTGGCTGCACGGGCCGCTCGCCATGCAGGGGCACGTTAGCAACCGCATGTTGGCGAACATTAGCTGGAGAAAGAGCGGAAGCCTCAGCACGTGGCCCAGGCCGACGTCATGGCTGGGAATTCCATGTTGACGCTGTGTCGAGGACTGTGCTTTGCGTCGATAAAGGAGATGTGTGTGTCAGGAGTGCCAGAGATGGCGGACTTTGTGAAACCACAATGGCAGACATTTCACAGTTCATGTAGAAATTAATAGCAGCCAGAGGTATGATGATACCTTAAAAAGAAACATGTTCATTATCATTATTTGCACGACGATTCTGATGGTGTAATCAGATTTTCAAGATCTTTATTAGTTTAAAGTTTAGTATCTGACTGTAAATTATACAAGTATCACCCAGCAACCAGTTTCCAAAATCTAAACGGTTTATCCGATTTTGTCGACCGACGTCTCTTTAGAAGGCTATTAGTGTAAACCTAAATTGGTACGAATTACAGGCATGTACATTGAATAGTACATGAGTTATTGGAGGTCAAAGTGGCCAATTACTATTGATCGTGTGAGGCCATAAGTACTCCACAATTACACGAAAAACGGTAGTAGGATGCTTACAAATATATTTATCCGTCTATGTCTTTGTTTGTATCCGATATATACTATTCATTAAGAAATTGGTCAAATATTTACTGTGTTTTAGGAAGCACAGAGACATTAGGCTACTGGCCTACTTTTGTTTCTATGCCTTTGATATCTTTATTTGATTTGTTTATGTAATTAATAACGTATGTTAGAGTGTGTTTATTGTCCAGCCACAGGAATATTTATTTAATTTAATGTTATTTAAAAGTAAATCCATTATTTCATGTGTTTCAGTATGTTTGTGAGTGTGCGTTGGCTTGGAGACATGACGGGAGTGCTCTAGCCAATCACAGTGCTCGTTACTGCGGTAGGCGACTACCAAAGTCAATGGAGAGATTGTATGGAAGTGGGGTGGGGGGGGGGGGACGGGAAGGCGCGACGGGGACGGTCGCAGGAAATACTTGGAGAGGGTTGAGCAGTTTGCGCGTGGTCGCGGGAGATAGAAATATTTGGCATTCTCAGAGGTACTTCTGCTGTCGTACTAATCATTTAAAGTCGTTAATATAGTACCTGCAGATTTTGTTTAATTGCAATCTTTCGTTTATAAATTTGTATGTTGCATTCAAAATTCCCAATTTCCGAGTGACAGGAACCTTCGACCGATCGATTCATGTGTGTATTCATACTGCATACTGTAGATTCAACAGTATTTGGCATGTAATGCTGGTTTGCTCTTCTTGTGACAGAGGGAGAAAGTATGGATTTAATTGCATAAAATTTGCCTGCTTTTCCGCTGCGAAGATGTCAAGGCGAATGTTGCGATCATTCCCTGGAAAAGGCTTGGCTTTTGGCATAGTATTGTCAGCCTTCATTAGGAATATCTTACAATCTTCGAGACACATTTAGCTGACTTTGTGTCTTTTGCAGGGAACAGCACGACGAGATGTATTTGCAATATTTACTAGATTGACAATCACTGCATTAAACTACTATTCAATATTTATTAATTTTTCAATGAGTCTGACGTATTCTTTGTCTGCTGCGGAAGATAGAGTACACAGCCGCTGAATAAGGTGAGTGGTACGCTACCCAACTGCACCACGAACATTTCGTTTCACAATGCGCCATGTACGTGTACAGGCAATGCCGTAGAAAATTGTAATACGAGAACACCGATAAAAAATAAAAGGTACTTACATCCTTGGGCACCAGAAGAATCTAAACTTAGCAAATTAAAAAGCAATTCGAGTCAATGACCTACGAATAAGAAAATGTCCAGTAGCGTTATCGGAGTTAATTTTTATGTAGCGTAGTAGCAGTAGCTCAGCAACTACAGTGACGAAAAATAATTTCAACACCAAAAGGAGTTGTGCGTCATAAACGAAAGTTGACAGGCGTGTTTCTGCGTCTGAAAGATGGTATCTATTAGAATTTCTCTCCACTAGCGTCAGAGTAGCGCCGCTACGAGGATGAAGATCTGGCTTGCTTTAAATAAAGGCGATAACGGTCGTGAGCGTGAGTTACCTTTGAGACTGGACGTGGTGAGTTGACATTACATAAGAATGCCTTTGAGGCGACTGTGGTGTCACCGCCAGACACCACACTTGCTAGGTGGTAGCCTTTAAATCGGCCGCGGTCCGGTAGTTGTAAGTAGGCTGTTTATGTTTTCTTTATGTAAGTAGGCTGTTTAGATTTTTATATTGGTAACGCCGCCGCCACGTAGCGGTCTCTGTATGAAAATGAAATCACTGGCTGTGCTGTGTGCAGCCTGTGGCTAGTTTGCATTGTTGTCTGCCATTGTAGAGGGGCAGCTGGATGTTAACAGCGCGTAGCGTTGCGCAGTTAGAGGTGAGCCGCCAGCAGTGGTGGATGTGGGGAGAGAGATGGCGGAAGTTTTGAAATTGAACTGCTATATATATTATGATTATTAAGGTAAATACATTGTTTGTTCTCTATTAATATCTTTCATTTGCTAACTATCCCTATCAGTAGTTAGTGCCTTCAGTAGTTTGAATCTTTTATTTAGCTGGCAGTAGTGGCGCTCGCTGTATTACAGTAGTTCGAGCAACGAAGATTTTTGTGAGGTAAGTGATTTCTGAAAGGTATAGTTTAATGTTACTCAGGGCCATTATTTTGCAGGGATTTTTGATAGTCAGATTGCGTTGCGCTAAAAATATTGTGTGTCAGTTTAAGCACAGTCGTGTATAAATTGTTCTAAGGGGACGTTACATAGTATACGTCGGACCCGCGTGTCGCCACTATCAGTGATTGCAGACCGAGCGCCGCCACACGGCAGGTCTAGAGAGACTTCCTAGCACTCGCCCCAGTTGTACAGCCGACTTTGCTAGCGGTGGTTTACTGCCTACTTACGCTCTCATTTGCCGAGACGATAGTTTAGCATAGCCTTCAGCTACGTCATTTGCTACGACCTAGCAAGGTCAGTTACTATTGATATTGTGAATCATGTACCGTCAAGAGCTACGTTCATCATTAATGGATTAAAGTTAAGTATTCCACCAGCTACGTCCGTTTTTCTACATTCTAATTCCCTTGTCCTGTTCCAGACCTCACGCCACCCTGCGTGACCTAAAACGCGTGTCTTTCGGCCTCCTCTAGTAACACGGTGTTGGCTCTCCTGCCAACCACAACAGCGACAAAGACATCATTATCAACACCTCAGTGAGTGTGGATGAGGACGTGTGAAAGGGCTACAAGGAGCTGGATGTTCCTTCTGCGATACTGCAGGAAGACTTGGCAGGAATGCAGTCTCTTCAAATGGCTCAAATGCCTCTGAGTACTATGGGACTTAACTTCTGAGGTCATCAGTCCGCTAGAACTTAAAACTAGTTAAACCTAACTAACCTAAGGACATCACACACATCCAAGCCCGCGGCAGGATTCGAACCTGCGACCGTAGCGGTCGCGCGGTTCCAGACTGTAGCTCCTAGAACCGCTCGGCCACACCGGCCGGCAATGTATTCTCTCTACATGATTGTTGGCAGCTATAGTCGCTAGAAGATTGTGCCCCATATGGTAACATGACACTATCGAGAGAGAAGACCATCGTGTTCGGGTGTGCCTCTGGCACGTCGTATGCACTTTGGGTAGCAGTTGGCATCGTAGTGATACAAAGATCTGTTTCAAATGAGTTACATCAAGGGCAGTTTCCCTTGTAGCGAGCATTCCACTGACCCCAAACTACCACCATTTGCGCTTTCGGTGGTGTAAAGCGAGAACCCATTGGAGCGAAGGGTGGTGGTCTGTTGTGTTTTCTGATGAAAGGCGGTTCTGCCTCGGTGTCAGCGTGTGTTGCTTAGAAGGAGGGCAGCTGAGGATTGGAATCAGTCAGTGTGCTTGCTAGAGACACGGGACACACACCTGGAGTTACGGTACGAGGTGCGTCGTCGCATGAGAGCGGGAAGACTCTCGCCGTTATCCCACGCACTCTGACTGCAAACTTGTGCGTCAGTCTGGCGATTCGACCTGTTTTACTGCCATTCATGAACAGCACCCCAGGGTGCTTTTTCCAACAGGGTAACGCTCGCCCACATGCCCCAGCATGCTTTATAGAAAGTCGACATGTTGCATCGAGCAGGTATGGGAGATCATCGGACGACAATTCCAGCGTCGTCCACAGACAGCACTGACGGAGAAAGTGCAGCAGGCGTGGAATTCAATCCAAGAAACTGACATTAGGTACTAGCACAGTACAATGCATAAAGGTTTGCACGGTTATATTCAACAATTTACCTCTTACACCGGTTGTTATTGTACAAGCATATCACATTTTAATGGCTTGTCCTTATAACTTTTCTTTAACTACTCGTAATAATGGGGTTGATTATAGTTACTCTTAATCTGCTGCAGTCGTAGTCCTGGGTACATTTACGGCACTGTAACATTTAACTTCGGAATAGTTAAATTTAAAATTAATCTTGTATTACGTTTTTTAAACACATTTATTATACGTTAAAACAAAATTAAAGTATTATTACACAGGCGAACAGTAGTTACAATACACAAGGAGCAGCTACATGCTCACTGCTCAAAACCCAAAACCATATATATATATATTCTACACAATCCCGAACAATCCTCGGCATTGTTTAGAATCATTTTATGATTGATAAACAATTAAAACTCTCATCCTAAAACAAATGTCACATTTTAAAGATTATCTAGATTTTTATATATAAAACACATGAGTGAATTCTAGTGTACAGACTAATTGTAGAGTGTATAAACGCTTGCGAGAAGGAGGTGCAAGAGCAGTTAGATGCATGGGAGGCAACGGCAGCACAATATGGAATGCATTTCTCTGCAAAGAAAAGTGAGACAATCGTCACAACAAGGAAGAAGAATAGGCCAAATGTGGATATAACTTGTGGAGGGGAAAAACTACAAGTGGTAGAGAACTTCAAGTACCTGGGAAGCGTGATTGAAAGTAAGGGGGGAAACGCAATGGAAATAAATGAAAGGTGCAGAAAAGCAGGGCAGTTCTACAAATGCATTAGGGGGCTTATTTGGAGCAAGGAGGTGCCACAGAAATCCAAGGGAATTATATACCGAACCTACTTTGTCCCCATATTGGCATACGGAAGTGAGACATGGGTAATGCACAAAAGCGACAAAAGTAGAATACAGGCTAGTGAAATGAAGTTCCAGAGGAGCAGGTTGGGTGTAACAAGACGAGACAGATTGCGAAATGTGTATGTGAGGGAAAGACTAAAGGAGGAACCAGTACAGGACAGGACAGAAAAATGAAGACTGCAGTGGTGTGGACACATGAAGAGAATGGATGAGGGAAGACTTCCAAAGAGCATGTTTGATCTGCAACTGGAGGGGAAGAGGCCCAGAGGAAGACCAAGGGATAGATGGGTGAAGGGAGTGAAGGAATGTGTGATGAGAAGAGGAGAGAACTGGACGAAGGTGGAAGAGGGGGAATGGTGGAAAGACAGAACACGATGGAGAGGCTTGTGTTCCCGACAGACCCAGCCAGTGATGATGATGATAAACGCTTAGGTGTTCAATGTTAACAATAAACTTGTTATATTTTCTAATTACAGGAGATTGGTTTCATATAAAATGTTCCTACCGATTAACAGACTTCTACACATAAGTGTAACTAAGATTCTGTAATAATTTCCTTCATAACTTTTTCAAAAGTACATATTCTTCATACTCGTCTATGTTATAAATTACTGTTCATGGCTAAAATTTACGTGTTTGAATTAATTTTAATTGGACTGTTACGTTTCATCTTGCGCTTACGTTAAAGTTCGACCTCGCAATTTTAATCGCTTAAAATGTTACCTAGACAAAAGTATTCCCGAAATTTCATCATTCTGCGTTAATTATTTTTTGGTGTTGTAATTTTTTTCCGTTAGTTGGAACTGGCGTTGGAGAGATGTAGCTTATTGGGAGCCTAACTTTTTGAGCTGTGAACTGATCCAGCTAACGAATCGGTGACGGGAATGTGTAGACTGCTGCGATACACACTGCCGTCACGTCGATGAGCTCACGATGTCGAAGCAGATTCCACGGTTCGGCCGAAATTCCGATTACAGGCGAGCCGTGTGGCGCGGGCTGAAGCCCGGACCCGTGTAGCCGGCGGACCGGCGGGGTGAGCCGCTGATCTGGGGGCTTTGTAGGGCGGAGCGGCGGCCGCGCGCTCCTACCAGTCGCCCGGCGTGATTTATTAGTGGCCAGACGGCCGGCCGGGTCCGCAGCCGCGCCACAATGTGCTCCACACGGCCACGCAGCGCCGAGCTATGGGGCGGGCAGTACAGTAAGCAGCGCGTGGTGACTCCACTGGCAGTCGGCGAGCCGCGTCCGGCCGCGTCCAGCTGCGTGTACTGCGGATCCGAAATGACGGGTCTAGGAGGAGGAGACTTACACTGAGGTGTCGGAAGTCGTCGATGGCGTTATGAACATATACACAGGTGCGCGGTACTATCACGTACTCGCGGTACAAAAGGGCAGTGCACTGGCGGAGGTGACATTTGTACTCGGTTGATACACCTAGAGAGCTTTCAGACGTGATCAAGGCAGCACTGAGCGAGAATTAACGGACTCTGAACGTGAAATGGTAGTGGGAGTTAAACGCATGGGACTTCCCCTTTCGGAAATCGTCAGGGAATTCAATATCCCGAGATCCACAGTCTCAAAGTGAGCTCAGAATACCAAATATCAGGCACTACTTCGCATCAGGACGACTCGGTGGCCGACGGCCTTCGCTTAAGGACCGAGAGCAACGGCGTTTGCGTAGCGTTGTCAGTGCTAACAGACAAGCAGGACTGCGTGAAGTAAGAGCAGAAATCAATGTGGTGCGTACGAAAAACACATCCGTTAGGAGAGTGCGGTGAAATTTGGCGTTAAGGGGCTACGGCATCAGATGACCACCACGACTGTGTTTGCTACAATGACGCCATTGCCTGCAGCGCCCCACCTGGGCTGGCGACCATATCGGCGGTACCCTAGACCACTGGAAAACCGCGGGCTGGTCGCATGTGTCCCGACTTCACCTAGTGTGACCTGATGGTTGGGCTGGAGTGTGGCACGGTCCCCGCGAAGCCGTGGACCCAAGTTGTCAACAAGGCGCTGCTCGAGCTGGTGGTGGCTCCACAGTGGTGTAGGCTGTGTTTACGTGGAATGAACTGGTTTCTCTGATCCAGCTAAACCGATCATTGACGGGAAATGGTCGTGTCCGCTACATCTAGGCCATTTGAAAGCATTCGTGGACTTCATCTTCCCAAACAACGATGGAGCATTTATAGATGACAGTGTGCCATGACATTATGCCACAATTGTTCGTGATCGGTTCGAAGAACTTTGTGAATAATTCGTGCGAATGATTTGGCACCCAGATCGACTGAAATTATTCCATCGGTCATTTATAAGACATAATCAGAGGTTATTTTGTGTACAAAATCCTGCACCGACAACACTTTCGCTATTATGAACGGCTATTGAGACACCATAGCTCAATATTTCCGCAGATGACTTTCAACAACTCGTTGAGTGCATGCCACGTAGAGTTGCAGCACTACGCTCTGCAAATGAGCTCCGATATGATATTAGGGGGCATCCCACGACGTTTTCACCTCAGCGTATGTTTCCTGACAAAAAAGCTGAAGCACCCACAAAGGGAGAAGGAAATGAAATGAAATTTCACGGGTTGGAAGAATATGTCATGTCATTTCAGTAATTACCAAATCGAGACAAAACCAAGAAACACTTAGTAAAGGTTGTGGTGTATGTAACGCCGGAAATAAATATCCTCCTATTTCTATCTATTGTACTATAATTTTTTTTCCTTATTTTGTTACCTGAAGATATGACATTTCTGTGTCTTTATATATTGTAATTGTTTTACTATTTATATATATATATGCATTTATGTCGATGTATAATTGGTTTGCTTTGTAAATATTATTTGTATTTTTACGCTGGGTCTGGCCTAGGGAAAACTATGCTATCGAACGATTACATCGATAGGTCGTATGGAGAACCAAAGTGTTTAGGATCTTTGGTAGTGTGAACTGTGCCGCATGGAGCGCGGGCAGAGCAGAGTTTGGCGGGAGTAGTGCGGTGGAGCAGGTGTGTTGTGTGACGCTCCCACAAGCTGCCGCGCTTTCGGGGTTTGGCAGCATGTAATTGCGCTCGACTTGCTATAGTTTCTGGCACGGTGTCGCGGACGGGAAGCATTAGCTGGCGCACATCAAGAGCCCGTTTCGCCTGGTGACCGTGTCGAGAAGGAGTCGCGCCAACATCCAGCTTCTGCAACAGCGACGGCCGACCATAAGTGGTTGTCGCCACCTCCGCGATCGACGGCTTCAAACCTTCAATCAACCAACAAGGAAGACTAAAAGCACGTAAAGTTTTAGAACTGTATGGCAGACCACAGCTTTTAAAACTGTTCCATCTCAAAAATGCATCAACTTAGCATGAACCTTTGTTGCTCGTTGTCCCAACTGCATTAGCAAGCAGGGTCCCTTCCTTTTCCGGAATGAACCCGAGTGTCATTGAAATTCATACGCCAGCATTAAAGTAATATCATTACATTTCACTGCTTTAATTTCAAAGTTCGGTTAAAGTATTCATAGCTGGCTACAGTATTTAGATTACACAAGTAGAAAATAAGAATGCGAGTTTTGTTACCATATTTCAGCTTACCTGTGACTACAGCTCAGCTTGGTACGTACTAAATTTTACTATTGTTAATTGTTCAGAATCATTTAATTCAAGTTCAAAGTTACTAATTTCAGGCACTAAATAAACTTTCAATTTTCTGATTTTATTAATTATTTTGCTAAATGAAGTCCGAGTGTAGCGAAATTTATTACTTCTGACAAACATTCAGTTTTCACACAACACGTGTCAACCTTCAGTTGCCACGCTTTTAGTGCTAATTATATGTGCATTAATCTTTCATTTTCAGTTATTATAGTAGTTGTCCATAGGACTGGCGACCGTAATTTTCCCCAAATCTCAAATATCTAATTAACGTCAATTAATTGTTAAAGCAACTACCGCACATTTACATTCTTTATAATTTTACCTTTTTCTCAAAATTAATTTCCACCAATTTCATTTGCATTTTTCCTTTCATTTAGATGTAACCCTTTTCTCCCTCTTTACCGACAAATTAATTTCGGTGACGGTTGCTTTTCACAAATTTCCATTAGGTGCATGCCGTTTAATTTTTCACTTTTCATTAAGGTCGATAAGTGAGGGGGAGGTTACAAGTGGATTATATCACTGCTGAAATGAGCAAAGTCGCAGGACCCAACCGCATTCAGTGGCTGTACAGAATAATAAGGATAACATGGATATATGAGAAGATTCCTGATGATTGCACAAAGGTGATTATTGTACCTACCTAGAAGAAGGGTAACAAGACGCTTTGTTAGAATTACAGGGGAAGAGCACTACTGTGGAACAGCATGAAGGTTTACAAAAGATGGTTTTATGAAGATCAACAATAATATAGAACCACAATTAATAGCGGAAGAACAAGGATTTCTACCTGGAAAATCAACTATAGCTCTCATATTTAGACCCATACAGGTTCTAAAAAGTAAACGAGAATCTGGGAAAGACACCAGAGTTGAATTCATACATATGAAAAAGGCTTATGACATTGTTAGAAGGACAGAGATATGCCAACATCTGGAGAGACTGGAACTGTCAAAAGGAATGCAACTGAGAAATGTAAACATGTAAAAAGTGCTTGAATCGTGTTATAACGGACGGCAAAAAATAAGAATGGTTTATAAGGGACCGAGGGATTCCTCAAGGAAGTCTGCTTCACCAGTACTTTCTAATATAGTCATGGAGAACATCATAAGGAAAGTTCACCAAGGGTCAACAGAAAATGATAATGAAAATCATGGCACCTACCGGTCATGTGACGATATGGGAAGAAAATGAGCAGAAACTGGAAAAAACCTGGCAGAGAGTAATTGAAGAAACAGGCATGGAAATAAGCTTAACGAAAAATAAGGTAATGAAAATCAGCAGGAAAGACAAAAAATGAGGAATGTAGCTTCCAATGAAAAAATTATTAAAGAAGTAGATGCTTTCAAGTATGTAGGATGTAAATTAACGAAGAGTGAAATTTTGGAGAGAATAGAAAATTGTTCAAAATTTTAGTATTGGCTATTGGACACAATTAGAAATTGAAAAATACCTGCCAAAGCAAAGATCATGATGTACAAGTCATTCAATATGACAATTTTGACCTATGAATCAGAATGTTGGACTTGGACAAAGAAAGATGTGAGCAGACTATGAGCAACACAGATGTGCTTTCTGTGAGAGAAAGTCATTCAATTTGACAATTTTGACCTATGAATCAGAATGTTGGACTTGGACAAATAAAGATGTGAGCAGACTATGAGCAACACAGATGTGCTTTCTGTGAGAGATCCACAGTACGACAAGAAGAGACAGGATAAGGAATGAAATAATACGAAACACCCTACATATCAAGCCCCTAAAAAGAACTATGGGGAGTAATAGACTTAAGTTATTTGGCCACATTGAAAGAATGGGACTAGAGAGTTCCGAGAAGAGCCATAGAATGTACAGAAAATGGATGAAGACCGACTGGAATAGCATGATGGAGAGACCAGGTGAAGGATGCTGTGGAACAAAGAGGACTCAATGGGAGGTAATGCTAAATGATAGACTGTTGGAGAAAAGAGGAGGTTGTAAGAGGCTCTGTGAACGACCTGCATTAACAGAAAAGTTTCAGAAAGAGGAAGAAGACTTGAGAGTATGAGTGCACTTATCAGTATGACAATCCATGCTCCCTGTCTGGATAAATGCACTGAAGGAAACGTGACATAAAGATGTTGTGTCCACTCCTGATGTGGGCTGGCATACATCTCTTATAACTAGACCTTGACATCCTAGATACTGACCATGGGGATGGAGTAAAAGTCAGAGCTGGTTACACACATCTTCTATTGGAGCAGATCTGAGGATCTAGCTATCCATGGGATAGACAGGCAGTTCATAAAGATAGGGCCATGTATGGAAGAGCATTGGCTTGTGTTCCCTTGAGTGGTTACTCACAAGGATGTAGGATGTCAATGGTGCACCATTATGCTATAAGAGTTCCCTCAGTCACCACCAGCGATGACCTGAAGTCGTAACCGATAGCTCCTCAGACCACGAGATCAAGAGTAACACCACTTTGCTTCTCCAAAGTATTGGTTGAATAGGTCCCCCTCACAGGCTGCTGCAACACTTGACGACGATGGTCATATGAAGCAACACTAAACATGATTCATGGCTGAGTAAAGTGAGATGCCATTCATCAGCAATCCGTGCTTCCTGCTCATGACACCACCCGTGTTGCAGCTGTTTGTAGTGTGGTTTTAACAGCAATCTACAGTCTACACAAATGTCGTTAATTCTCTAGACCAGCCACTGCTAGTGTCTGTTCAATAGCGTTTGTATTACACAGATTACTGCAGGGAGTCCATTGTCTGTCCCTGGATGCCAGGCATAGATGTGAAGCAGTTACGGTGTATGTGGTGCACAAGAAGGCGATCCTTCATTATGGTGGCCTGATGTGGTCCACGGGAACCTGGCCAATGAGTATGCCTCCCCTCATATTCACGTGTAGCCCACTATGGACCAGCGGCACATCTGAATGCCCCATAACTATTGATACTGCTTGATTCTTCCAGCTGGCCGAATAAAGACCAACAATGAGGTTCCCTTCAAATTCTGTCAAGTGCTTATAACGAGTATGGAGTATCTCCATAGCCTTCACAATGATAATTCAATATCTGACAGTGTTCACTCCATTACATACCATAAGATTACTGGTAAGAGCATTGAACATCAGTAACACTAATGCACTTTTGTGGCAGTTCTACCTGTTGTGGAGAACTGCAGCTTTAATCACTTATATACCTACCTGAGATGTGTACATATACGAAATTATATAGACATCTCACTGTGTCTGCTGGATGATTCATTTATTTTGTCAGGCAGTATATTCTGCAAGGAACTACTGTAGACTAGAGATGGGCAATCCACCCCTTAACCGATTCAGTTGGCTAGATCCTTCCAAGGAGTGAGTGAGCAATGGGTTAGAAAAACCAGCTCTTTGGACTAGAAATTTCTCACCAGTGACACAGTGAGCAGAATGATAACTCTAAGGCAGACTGCTACATCAATGTCATACACAACATAGTAAAATAGCCATTATGACATTGTATAAAAAGTGTTCGAAGCTGCAGAAAAATATGCTGTAGATGATGTGTATGTATGTGTCTGTTTACCTTACTGTTGTGAGCTGCTTTCGTCAGATATGAAAAGAACAAAAGTATCAAATCTTTGGAACTCAACATTGACACAGAAAACACTTTTTCACCTTTTGTTTCCCCCTTGGTTAGGAAAGAGGCAAGGAGCATTGGCTCTCATGGTGAAGCTTTGATAGCTTCACCATGGGAGCCAGTGCTCTGTGGTGCAGGGGCATTCAGCAGCTCACTTGGCAGCGAGCACAAATTGAGGAACTGACTCACGACAGAGGATGAGCTCGCCAGCTGATCGCTCCTGACTCGGTACAGATGGGATCGCAGCTGAGCTAGTTCTTGGCAGCCACTCGCTATTGTCCTACCATTCCCGACTCCACGTGGAGTGGAGCACAGGGTAACCCAGGATTTGCCACACTCTCTGTGCTCTTGTCCCAATCACTGTTTGAACTTATAGTGTTCTTGGCACGTTCACAGATTTAGCTCACAGTTTGACCTGATTCTATCTCAACGCAGCACTCTCCATTCACGTTTGTCTCACCATAGATGCTGTCCATTATAAGGTTAATGGTATGCATACAAAATTATTAAATTTTACGGCAATTTAGTACTGGAGGGCAGTGTGGAGGCTAAAAATCGTAGATGGAGACCAAGAGATGAATACACTAAGCAGGTTCAAAAGGATGTAAGCTGCAGTAGGTACTGGGAAATGAAGAAGCTTGCACAGGATAGAGTAGCATGGAGAGCTGCATGAAACCAGTCTCAGGACTGAAGACCACAACAACAACAACAACAACATGCGGATATATAGATTATAAGAACAATGCACACACATCTGTTCCAGTTAAGGTTTTACTACTTGAAAAGTACTGAGCCATGCGTGGCTCTTGTTCGTGCCATCTCTTACTTAACATCCTGTTTTTCCCATACTGCCACCTCGTTATGTTAATTTCAATTACTGGTGTCACTGAGTTCCTGCCTTGCCTGACCGTGAGCGGCAGCAGCAGCGCTTATCGATATAAGCCCTGCTGTATTATCTTTGCCGCACTGCTGTTACTTCCCGGTTGTCGTGTGTGGCGAGTGAGTTGGAACGCGCCAGCAGTAGAGTTCTGACCTGGCAGACTGTTGGAATGCGGCAGTAGTTCAGTTGGGTTGGAGCGGCAGTTAGGTTTGGATAGCCATGACTCACCCGACCGTTGCCGGCACACGTGATTTGAGTGGGGACGACTTTGGTCGATAGTCGGTCGGTCGCCTTGTCGGACTACGTGTGTTTGGCTTGCGATCGCTTATGGGTTGGCCCGGCCGATGTGGCCGAGCGGTTCTAGGCGCTTCAGTCTGGAACCGCGCGACCACTACGGTCACAGGTTCGAATCCAGCCTCGGGCATGGATGTGTGTGATGTCCTTAGGTTAGTTAGGTTTAAGTAGTTCCAAGTTCTAGGGAACTGATGATCTCAGATGTTATGTCCCATAGTGCTCAGAGCCATTTGAGCTTAGGGGTTGGCCGTGTGTCCCGACTCGTGATTCGTCCTTGTTATTGCACAGTCACTGCTGTGAGCATCGTCTAGTTGCTCGGTTGGGGTCGAGTAGCGAGGAAGGACAGGATAGCCATCACTCGCCCGACGATTGCCGACAAACAAGTTTGAGTGGCAATGACCTTGCTTGGCCGTTTGGTCGGTCATCTGATTAGACGACGTGTATTTGGGTCGTCCATCGCTTATGGGTTGTCTGTGATCCGTTCTTGTTGTTGTTCCACAGTCTCTGCTGTTAGCATCGTTTGAGTTTGGTGCAAGTGTGGAGCGGAACTGATCTTGATCATTGGTCTCTTGACTGTCCGTAGGTTGTGTTGCCGTCGAATTGAGAATGGTTGGGCCAACTGCCTGTCTCACCTAAGCGAGCGTCAGTGTTTGAATTCGAGGCCGACCCTCGAACATCTGAGCGCCCTTGGGTGTACTGCCCTATTTTTTTAAAGTTGTTCTTGTTGTTTGTACTTGTATGGCTTCTAGACTTTTTTTTAAAATTAGAGCTGTTTTGCTCTTAAGGCCTTCAGCCTAGTCCAAAGAACTGTATCACGTAAGGCATTTGGCATTTTAAAAATTTTAATCTTTTAATCTTGGGTCATCAGCCGATTTTGAGTTTGAGTTGTTTGCTCTTAAGGGTTTCAGTCTAAATTAAGGAACTGTTTCACGCAAGCACGCAAGGCCTTTGGTATTTAAAAAAATTAATGTTTTATAGTGTTATGCCTTCAGCCGATTTGAATTCAACTTTACTTCAGGCTAACTAAAGAACTGTTTTAAGATAAGGCCTGCCTTTTAAATTTCTGATTACGCTTGCGTTTTAAGTTATTGGCCTTCAGCCGTTTTTAAATTAAGGTGGCTTTCAGCCGGTAATTAAGTCCCAAAGATTAAAGCTGTGTGTTTAAAAAAATTTTTTTGTCTCATGAATTGTACATTCCTTAAATCTATCTGTGTAACATGCAATATAAAAGTCAGTACTATTGACGAGTAGAATAGAGCAGTCATATTTTCCAAAAGAGTCGATTTGTCTTAAGCAAACGTACTGAAGTTCAACAAAATTTAAGAAAGGAACCAATCAGCAACCAATTTCTACCATCACCAGTGGAAATCACTGTTGAATTTGGGAGGAGTTCTATACCTACAGTCACCTCTAAGAAAGCCACGACCCCAGACTTGCAGCGATTGTCGAATTAAACAAATACCAATCTGTAGCCTATTTGCTTAGAAGTATTTATTTCTTAAAGTTGTGGGAAAGTGCGGTATGCAGCACTTCACCACTTGATTCTAAAAATATTATGTCCCCAATCACGTCAGTATCCTGTAAGTGTACCTGTTCAAAAGGAGAACAAATATTCAATGAGAAAAAAAGATTCACTTCGAGTAAAATTAAACTAATTTTGTTTATAAAACGTGACGTTGATTACCGGTAACTTCTTTGTCTAAAACACACGCATTGTCATGTCAACGGTAAACGATAGCTGTAGATAATTTCAGGAAGTAGAAGATTAATTTAAATTATCTTATATTTTTATTATTATATTACATTTTTTCAATAAAATTTTGGAAAAGTATCAAGAATGAGTTTTATTTTTATAATTCACTAATTTCATTAAAATATTTAAAATTTTGTTGGCATATTTTAATTTTTTTTTTTTTTTTTTTTTTTTTTGCGAAATGGAAGCCTTTCTGGAAATCTTAAGACTGCACGGGAAGTATCGCTAAACTATTAATCCTCTCCGGCACTAATGCAGAACGTTTCGAATTGGGGTGAAAAGAAAGTGACACTTATCTGGATTGATAACTGAAGCTGGTTTCCTAACATGTGATTTAGTAAACGTGTGGTAGATAGTGAATCATGAAAAAGAGAAAGTTCATTCTAGTTAGTGAAAGAAAGGATTTCCTCGGGCTCTACCGTAGGCAAGAAAAGGTGTTCCTTTTACTGCGCTCGGCATGTATTCGTATGTAATCTTTGTTCATCACACTGTAGAGCGGTGGATTTTAATTTCCCTAGTGGGTCGGTTCTCTAAATGGGAGGGCCGGTAAATTAATTAAATGAAGAACAGAAAATAGTCCGAAACTGTTATTCACAATCTGCGCTCCATTTGTCTACATTTAAGTTCGTTGTGGCTGAAAAATAAATCCCTACTCACTACTGTGAAGGGAATGGGAAGTAAAGGCGAAAAATAAAATGTTCACTGTTTGAAATTATCCACCATGTTTAACAATTACATAAACCAACTATTCCCATCAGCTCTTGGCGCAGTTCAGAATGTAAATCCCCTCAAAGCTCCGTTATTTATAAATTACTTTTCAGCGACAAATTGTTCGAATAACTGGAAGTACAGTTTTTAAAAGTGGCAGGTTTTAACAGTCCAGCTGCCACGCAGATGTAAAATACGAACGGCGCACAAAACATACAAGACCTAATCAATTTTACGCTGGGACTGTGAAAGCTGGACTCTCCCCTAATATCTACAGAAAATAATTGATTCTTTTGAAACGTATCTGAATCGTCTTCTCTGAGGCATACATCGGGTGCTGAAAATTTCAAACAAAGAATTCATTTATCGGATGAAAAAGCAGAAAGTACGGTCACTCACTACAAAACATTATCTTGGAGTGATTACAAGAGACGAAAGATACCAGTAATTACAACTAATGATTAAAGCGAAAATACGAGGGTAAACGTCTATTGGGAGACGAAGGAACTCGTGGGTGAAGGACATTCGGAGATGGTACAACTGCACGTCGGAAGATGCCTTCTGTGCAACAACGTTAAGTCGATATCTGGCTACATCCACCCCGTTCACATGGGGCTCCAGAAACCAATTTTTCCAACACATCTGCTGGGTGGTCACGCAAACACTTCAAAATCGATTCTGGAAAAGTTGCCAGTGTTCCAGTTCCGCAATCGATGGTTGCTCCCATGTAAACGCAACCGGGTTTGAAATGTGCGCTAATATGGACGGAGTGGCTTTTTGCGCAATGAAGGGTAAGTCGAAATATTAGACTGAAGCTGTTGACGCTCTGTCTAATTGAAGAGAAATAGCGATTATGGTGACTCAATCAGAAACTGTAACAGCTGTTTCCCAGGGGCCATTTTTATCTCAGCTACCAAATCTGCTTCAGACCTCAACATGTAAACACGACAGCGAGAAACGGTATCCGAAATTCGGTTTTCGTCTTTCGGAAGATGTGTCGCATGTAGACGTAGTGAGTGACTGCCAACCTCCATCAGCAGAGGGCGGCTTAAGAAGAAAAAGAAATTGGTACGACTTTTTAAATAGAACTTCAAGGGATTTTCCACTCTGGACTCTCCATTCAATTACCGCAGTACCATGGTTAGATCAGTTAATTTTTTTCTCAAACTTTACAGTGAGATAACAAGGGATACCTCCTAATACACTACTGGCCATTAAAATTGCTACACCAAGAAGAAATGCAGATTATAAACGGGTATCCATTGGACAAATATATTATATTAGAACTGACATGTGATTACATTTTCACGCAATTTGGGTGCATAGATCCTGAGAAATCAGTACCCAGAACAACCAGCTCTGGCCGTAATAACGGCCTTGATACACCTGCGTATTGAGTCAAAAAGGGCTTGCATGGCGTGTACAGGTACAGCTGCCCATGCAGCATCAACACGATTCCACATTTCGTCAAGAGTAGTGACTGGTGTAATGTGACGAGCCAGTTGCTGGGCCACCATTGACCAGACTTTTTCAATTGGTGAGAGATCTGGAGAATGTGCTGGCCAGGGCAGCAGTATTTTCTGTATCCAGAAAGGCCCGTACAGGACCTGCAACATGCGGTCGTGCATTACCCTGCTGATATGTAGGGTTTCGCAGGGATCGAATGAAGGGTAGAGCCACGGGTCGTAAAACATCTGAAATGTAACGTCTACTGTTCAAAGTGCCGTCAGTGCGAACAAGAGGTGACCGAGACGTGTAACCAATGTCACCCCATACCATCACGCCAGGTGATACGCCAGTATGGCGATGACGAATACACGCTTCCAATATGCTTTCACTGCGATGTCGTCAAACACGGATGCGACCATCATGATGCTGTAAACAAAACCTGGATTCATCCGAAAAAATGACGCTTTGCCATTCGTGCACCCACGTTCGTCGTTGAGTACACCATCGCAGGCGCTCCTGTCTGTGATGTAGCATCAAGGGTAAGCGCAGCCATGGTCTCTGAGCTGATAGTCCATACTGCTGCAGACGTTACGGAACTGTTCGTGCAGATGGTTGTTGTCTTGCAAACGTCCCCATCTGTTGACTCAGGGATCGAGACGTGGCTGCACGATCCGTTACAGCCATGCAGATAAGATGCCTGCCATCTCGACTGCTAGTGATACGAGGCCGTTGGGATCCAGCACGGCGTTCCGTATTACCCTCCTGAACCCACCGATTCCATATTCTGCTAATAGTCATTGGATCTCGACCAACACGAGCAGCAATGTCGCGATGAGACAAACCGGAGTCGCGATGGGCTACAATCCGACCTTTATCAAAGTCGGAAACGTGATGGTACGCATTTCGCCTCCTTACACGTGGCATCACAACAACGTTTCAACAGGCAACGCCGGTCAACTGCTGTTTGGGTATGAGAAATTGGTTGGAAACATTACTCATGTCAGCACGTTGTAGGTGTCTCTACGGGCGCTAACCTTGTGTGAATGCTCTGAAAAGCTAATCATTTGCATATCACAGCATCTTCTTCCTGTCGGTTAAATTTCGCGTCTGCAGCACGTCATCTTCGTGGTGTAGCAATTTTAATGTCCAGTAGTGTATCAGTGGGACCTCTTTTTGTCCAGCGTAGTGCAGTAACTCGACGTGGGAGGGAGTCAACAAGTCGTTGACCGTCTCCTGCAGAAATATTGATCCCTGCTGCTTCTATAGTCTCGATAATATCGAGCCGGCCGGCGTGGCCGAGCGGTTCTAGGCGCTTTAGTCTGGAACCGCGCGACCGCTATGGTCGCAGGTTCGAATCCTGCCTCGCGCGTGGGTGTGTGTGATGTAGTTACGTTAGTTAGGTTTAAGTGGTTCTAAGTTCTAGGGGACTGATGACCTCAGATGTTAAGTCCCGTAGTGCTCAGAGCCATTTGAACCGTAATACCGAAAGTATTGCTGGTGCAGGATTTTGTGCACTAACGGACCTGCCGATTACGTCCCATGAATGTACGATGGATGGCCGGATCACTCGCTCGAACTGTCCAGAATGTTCGTCAAACCAATCGCGAACAATTGTTGCCCAGCGACATGGCGGATTGTCATCCACACAAATTTCATCGTTGATTTTATCGTGGAACTCTTCGATTTGGTCCGTGTTTGCCTTACTGATACGGTCATCCATTACCACAGCACATTAACGCACTGTCGAAACGGATGCGTTTTCGTACGCATCGCATTAATTACTGCAGTTATTTCACGTGTATTGCTTGTCTGTGATCATTGAACGCTAATGCCACTGCTCTCGGTCCTTAAGTGTAGGCCCTCTGCCACTCGGTTGTGGTAATTCGTGAAATTTGGTATCCTCGGCACGCTCTTGACACTGTGGATCTTAGAATAAAGAATTCTCTAATGATTTCCGGAATGTCTAGCTCCTACTATCATTCCACAAGTCTGTTAGTCCTGTCGCGCAGCCGTAATCATATCGGGAACCTTTTCACATGAATCACCTGAGCTCAAATGACAGTCCCACGAACGCGCTGCCGACTTGTACATTGTGTACTCAATGCTACCGCCATCTGTATACATGCACATCGGTATCTCACGACTGTTGTGTACTCACTGTAATTTTCAATGTAGAATATGATGCTGTAACATTTTTTCTCTAGCTGATATCTAAATAGGGGATAATCACATGTGTGTTTCCGGCTTTTAGACACAAATTCACATTTCCTTTAAAAACTCGAAAATTATTGAAGGTAGCTTTACAGAATGTCTCTACGTAATATTTTCATATCAAATTACACTCATTATCATAATTTCAATTCTGTATTTCTACATTCTGTTGGACGTAAAATTACGTAACGTATGACGTTTTGAGGAAACTATTTATCTGATGATGTTCTAACTCAGTATTCCTTTCTTCTACATATTGCTACGCTACTCTACTAATTGTATAATTATAACAATATGAAAGTTTTATGTTACCGCGCTGTGTAACTCTATGTCGGCCACAAGACACGCAGAGGCGTGCAGTTGACTTGAACACGGGCTGGGTAAAAAGAGTACAGAAGGTCACTGTCTCTGTTTGCAACTAACCACTGTTACCTAGATAGCTACGGTGCTTGCTTGCCGACACACCAAGTCCTATCAAATAAACTAAAAAAATCGATCATTTACTGTTTCAAGTATCATACTAGAAGAAAAAAATTAGTTTTCTATGACTACGGTATTAGTTATTCACAATGAGAATCAGTCAACTCATTGAACAAATTATAAGATATAAAATCGAATGATAAGACGGATGACGGACTTTGGTTCATTTTCAGGGTACTGGGAAAATGAGCTCACTCTAAAAAGGAGACGGCTTAAAAATGATTTGTGCTCGAGAGTCTGAAACCCGTACCAGACGGGCATAATAGGGGATACTGAACATAAAAATAAGGGTTGCAATTAGTCTAAATCTGACCAATGTGAATCACGAGGAGGGCGTACACGTGCTGTGCGCGTCACTGTATCTTGTTACATGCATACCTCCACGTTCAGTCGTATCCACCCATCCGGGCCACTTTTACTTGCTACGCCCTGTATTTTAGCGAGACAGCACTTTAGTGTTACTCTGACTGACCCAACTGAGAGGCTACCTTCAAAAGCTGACAAAGCCCTAATCGAAAGAAGGAGAAAACTGTGCCTCAGTCTCTTATCCAAGTTCTTCCCTATTTTTACTGAACTGTTTCGAATATTTTGGAGCTAAGCATATTTTATTTGTTAGTAATAATCACGAAATAAACAGAAGAATGCTTGAAATGTGCTCGCAGCTACAAATACGAGGCTCATACAATACTTAAAGAGACAAATTGGTCTGAGGAAAAAACTGTTGGTAGGACAAGTTTGATACTTTAATGGCTTTAAGTCAGCATCACTGGGATGAGCCCTGACCAGCTAACGAATGAAATTTTTTTTGTTTATAACCTCAAAACTACATTTCACAATGGCGAGTCCGCTTCAAACGTCCACATTAGATGAACAACGTTCTGGTATTCGTGTTTTACTTGCTGAAGGCGAGAAACCAGTGAATATATACTATAGAATGTCTAAAGTTTATGGTGACGTTTGTATGAATCGTGCAAATTTTTACAAGTAGACAGAGCAGTTCTGGCCGACCGATTGCAGTTTCAACTCACTCACTTGAAAGTCGAATTGATGACACTACTGATGCCGACTGCCGTGTGACTGTGGAAATGATAGATTATAAGATTTAAGTTAGTACTGATACAGTTGACAAAATTATCTGTAACAAGCTGAAGTACCGCGAAACGTGCGCTAGTTGGGTCGCAAGGGAGTTGACGCGGCTGCACAAGGAAACAAGGTTGAGAGTGTGCACATAGCTGAAGGAACGTTACAAAAGAGAATATGAGCACTTCCCTAACAAAATTTTAACTTGTGATTAAACCTGGGAACACTATTATGAGCCAGAATCAGAAAGACAAAGCATGGAGTGGAAGCACACCAACTCACCTGTCAACAGAAAATTCAAAGCCCAAGCATCAGCAGGAAAAGTCGTGTTGACAGTGTTTTAGGTTGCTGAAGGTCCACTTTTTGTGATTATCTCGAAGAGCAGGGCACAATGAACAGCCAGTACTACTCGTATTTGATTTTAAACAAGGTGAAACCAGCCAGGAGACAGAGACGTCGTGGATCTCAGAGGAGAGGTGTGATTCTCCAGCAAGACAACGCACATCCTCATGTTGCTCAGCCTACCCGTGAAACCATCGACAAAATTGGGCTGGGAAGTACTGCCTCATCCCCCTTACTGTCCTGATTTAACACCTAGTGATTTCCATTTGTTTGGTGCACAAACGGGGGCATTACGTGGGAAGCGGTTCGAGGACAACGAAGACGTGAATAAGTTTGTGGGAAATTGGTTCAGACATCAAGATAAAGAGTTCTTTGCAGCCCGAATAAAAAAGCTTGTAGCCGGTTGGAACAAGTGAATAAACGTTCAGGGGGATGATGTTGAAAAGTAGAAGAAGTATTGTTTTGTAGAAATGGACGCTCTTTTCTCCAGACCAATTTGTCTCTTTAATTACTGAATGACCTTCGTACGAATAACCATCCGCTCTATAACGGAATGACGACAATGAAAACGTGGGCCGTACCGAGACTTGAAACCCGGATTTCGCGCTTCTCGTGAGCTGTCGCCATAACCGCTTTGGCTATTCGTGCGTGACCCACGGCCACACCCAAACTTCCGTACGTCGTCGTTCCTGCGTCACGATGTAATTCCCGTACAGGGGAGGAGACTTTAAGTGAAAGTCGGTGGCTGGTATCGGCGGAGAAGGACGTTATGTACGCATGGAGCTTCGAACACCAACTGCGTCGTTCTTCTTAACAGCACAGGCACCGCATTACTAGAAATTAAATATGACGTATCCCTGACATTTGCTACAGAGTAAAGTAGGCTTTTTGTACAAAATTGTTTGAAGAATGATTTTTAGACGATTTATAGCATATCCTCAATTTCATTAAGAGTAAGCGTGTTCTCGTATTAACGGGCGCTAATGCTCTACCCCTAATGATGCATTGTTAGTAATTCTGGGAACGTGGCCATTAGACTTGAAAATTAGGGAAAGGCGAGGCCTTTGTTGGTTAAAGAAAGACAATCGAATGGAAATATGAAGGGTACTCGGAACTTGGACCAATACGAAAAACTTAATAAAATGTCGCATATTACAACTGCAACGAAATGACGGAGCACTTCAGGCGAGACTCAGAATGAGATTTTGTAACCCGTCGAGTGGAGTGAGGCGCTACCTGGGTGGTCGTGGCCCTTATGCTACGTATCTGCACAAAATCAAAAGGGAGATGAATGACTGCGGCATTTTGGGCACACCGAAACGCCACCGGAGAGCGAATCAACCTGGCGCATCAAGGACTATACTGCAGCAGTATCCAGGCAGGCCAAGAATGGCTTGATGAGGCATTCAGACACACGTCAGCATGCTGCTACCCCGGCCGGATAAAATACTCTACAAACAGAGAGAAGACAACTCAGGCCGGCGACCACTGACTGAAATGGTTACTCAAGATTTTACATTGCATTAGTGCAAGTGATCGCAGAAGCGCGGGTTCTAAGACATAACAGTCAACCTTGGAACTGTTTTTTATTTACTTTTTGTTATTATTTTTATAGTGCAAATGTTGCTGATGTGCTGCCTTAGGCACAAGAAAAAAATGGTTCAAATGGCTCTGAGCACTATGGGACTCAACTGCTGTGGTCATAAGTCCCCTAGAACTTAGAACTACATAAACCTAACTAACCTAAGGACATCACACACAGCCATGCCCCAGGCAGGATTCGAGCCTGCGACCGTAGGGGTCGTGCGGTTCCAGACTATAGCGCTTCTAACCACTCGGCCACTCCGGCCGGCCAGGCACAAGAAATCCAGCAGACAATGAGTATTGACCGGGGCAGTATGTCTGCGGATCCAGTAGCGGAAACATTCATCTACAGATTAAATCCACCAAAAGCAATAAACAAAAACATAATTGATTCTGTTGCGCTAACAGTGGTATTAGTAGTTGGTTATCTGGTTAAATCCTTTCTTGCAATTGTAGTAGCAGTTCCAGTGGTTACAGTATTAGCATTTTTATAATATCAGTGTTTTTTATTAAGTACCAGGAATAAATAAATAACATGTATTATTATATATTATTTATTATAATATATATTATTTATTTATTCCTGGTAATTAATAAAAACACTGATATTAGAAAAGTGCTAATACTGTAAGTACCACTACAACTGCTACCACTATTACAAAAAAAATTAACCAGTTAACCAATTACTAATGTGTGTGTAAATCTATAATCTCATCCAAAACTTCACATGGTCCATCTGAAGTTTCGGATGAGATTATCTCGATAAAAAATGTGCACCAATTCTTTCGTTACGCCAAATTAATCTATTTTTGTATAAAATGAGCTGTATTTTTAGCGTTACCCAGGAACAACGACATGGACATAGTAGAATGATGTTCCCATGGGGTGCTTCATTAGTGTGAGTCCCCTTGCCTCTCACACGTTGGGGTGCTTCATTTTTAGTGTGAGTCCCCTTGCCTCTCACAATTTGGGGGTGCTTAATTAATGAAATTAGCCACGAAGAAATTGTTCAAACTGATCCCCATTTGCTTCAATGCATAAAGTCGATCGTCTGCGAAAGTTGTCCACAGTTTTGAGCAGCACATCCCGTGGCATGGCTGCACACGCTCTTCGAATGAACTGCTCCATATCGTTTCGGGTTGTGGGCTGTCTTTCATAAACAATATTTTTTAAAATAACCAAACAAGAAAAAAATCAGGAGATGTTAGATCTGGTGAACGTGGAGGCCACTGAATTGGTCCGCCGCGTCCTATCCACCGACCAGGGTACCATAAATTTAAAACGTTCCGCAGATTTTTAGCATAATGAGGAGCTGCTCCGTCCTGTTCGAACCACATTCGCTGCCTGGTTTCTTCATCAACATCTTCCATTAGCTCCAACAGATCATCGCAGAGAAGTGGTAAATAAGATACCCCAGTAACATTTCGGTCAAAAAATACGGTCCTATCAAGTAACCATTTAAAATTCCACACCAGACCATTAACTACCATTTGTGTTATTTATCAACGGGTCTGTGCCAGTGTGGATTGACAGAGGACCATGTAACGCCGGAAATGCATATCCTCCTATTTCCATCTATTGTACTATTATTTTTTTTTCCTTGCTTTGTTACCTCAAGATATGACATTTCTGTCTCTTTGTATATTGTAATTGTTTTACTGTTTGTATATATATATTTATACATTTATGTCGATGTATAATTGGTTTGATTCGTAAATATTATTTGTATTTTTACGCTGGGTCTTGCCTAGGGAAGACTGCTATCGAACGATTACGTCGATAGGTCGTGTGAAGAATCAAAGTGTGTAGGATCTTTGGTAGTGTTAACTCTGCCGCGTGGAGCGCGGGCTGAGCAGAGACGGTGTGGCTGGAGTAGCGAGTGGAGCAGGTGTGTTTTGTGACGCTCCCGCGAGTTGCCGCGCTTTCGGAGTTTGGCAGCATGTAATTGCGCTCGACTTGCGATGATAGTTTCTGACATGGTGTCGCGGACGGGAAGCATTAGCTGGCGCACATCAAGAGCCCGTTTCGCCTGGTGACCGGGTCGAGAAGGAGGCGCGCCAACATCCAGCTTCTGCAACAGCGACGGCCGACAATGAGTGACTGTCACCACCTCCTCGATCGACGGCTTCAAACCTTCAATCAACCAACAAGGAAGACTGGAAGCGCGTAAAGTTTTAGAACTGTATGGCAGACCTCAGGTTTTAAAATTGTTCCATTTGCCTCGCAAAATTACAGCAACTTAGCATGAACCTTTGTTGCTCATTGTCCCAGTTGCATTACCAAGCAGGGTCCCTTCCTTTTCCGGAATGAACCCGAGTGTCGTTGAAATTCAAACGCCAGCATCATTTTATTTCACTGCTTTAATTTCAAAGTTCAGTTAAGGTCTCCATAGCTGGCTACAATATTTAGATTACACAAGCACAAATTAAGAGTGCGAGTTTTGTTACCGTATTTTAGCTTACCTGTGACTGCAGCTCAGCTTGGTACGTACTAAATTTTACTATTGTTAATTGTTCAGAATCATTTAATTCAAGTTCAAAGTTAAATCTCTTATTTCTAAATTGCGTAGATTCAAGTAGCTTTTGAAACGATTGTTGAGGTAGTCCAAGACTAACCGTATTTTACTGAATTTCGATGTGCTTCAGAAAGAAAGCTCATTATTAACTTCAGTCACTAAATTAACTTTCGATTTTTCGGTTTTATTAATTCTTTTGCTAAATTAAGTCAGAGTCTAGCGAAATTTATTACTTCTGACAGACTTTCAGTTTTCACACTATACGTGTCAACCTTCAGTTGCCACGCTTCTAGTACTAATTATATGTGTAATAACCTTCCTTTTTCAGTTACTATAGTAATTGTCCATAGGACTGGCGACCCTAATTTCCCCCAAATCTCAAATATCTAATTACCGCTAGTTAATTGTTAACGTAACGGCCGCACATTTACTTTCTTTACTAACTTTACCCCTTTTCAAAATTAATTTCTACCCGTTTCATTTGCAATTTTGCTTTCATTTGGATGTAACCCTTTCCTCCCTCTTTACCGACCGATTAACTTCGGTGACAATTGCTTTTCCCAAATTTCCATCAGGTACTCGCGGTTTAATTTTTCACTGTCATTAAGGTCGATAAGTGAGGGGAAGGTTACAACCAATAATGAAGATTTAATTCGCCATTGTTTTTGAATGTGGAATCATTGGTGAACATACGTATCTAAACAAATAATTGTCACCTCTTATCATTTCCAAGGCCCATTGGCAGAAATGCACGCTTATTGGCGTATCTTTCGGCGTTAATGCCTCTGTCAGTGTGATATGATATGCATGATATTTATGTGCCTTCAAAATCCTCAAAACAGTTCATTTCGGTATTCCAGCTTGTCTCTGAATCACACGACCACTCATTTGGGGATCCAGTTGAACACAGGCGAGAACGGTAAGGGTACGAGCGTCATTTTCATTGTATTCGCAATGACGAGGTGGACAGTGCATGTATTCATTTCGAGCTTGTTTTTGCAATTACGAATAATGTTTTCGCTCGGATGTCTGTGTTTGGGGAACGGTCCACATACAACTGCACAGCTGCAGCGTAATTGTTATGGCACTCGCCTAAAATTAACATCTTATCAACGATCTCTGTTGGAGCATAGTGATCCATGTTTCGCCAAAGAATAATTTACTTTCGTCACTTGGTGTTTACAGTTCAAAATCTGAAAATGAAGTGACGTCTGATCGCAATGTACCGACACTTATCCTGAGTCTTAGTTTGCTGTTTGGCCACGGTAGCGCCACAGTCGGGTGAGTAATGTAATGTGAAGAGTTCCCTAACGATATTTTAATACCATTCCGCCTCCCTCCATCAAAAACTTTGGCGGGTAGGATATATTTTGTAAAAAAAATAGCTTAATTTGGTGTAATGAAAGAATTGGTGCACATTTTGTATCGATTTGATGTGTCGTTGTCGGATCATTCTAAATAAGCCGAGTTCTTCCCCAATTTTTTCTCGATTTCAGTACCATCTGTCATTGGTTTAAAAAAAATGTTTCATTACTTGATTATGGAGAATTAGAATGTGCAATAAAAAATGGGGATTTCCATTTAAGATTTAAAAGTTGCCGCCCTGCCGCACCCAATGGGGCAGGGACTGGGGGTCACGTGTAGTATCATTTGATGTCCCCATTTGAGCCTAGGAACCTGTCATACCCACTATTTTTACCCGATGTTTATTTTTCGAGGTAATATCGTCCGAAACTTCAGATGGACCACCCTCTAGATATACAGGGTTGTCCATTGATAGTGACTGGGCCAAATATCTCACGAAATAAGCGTCAAACGAAAAAACTACAAAGAACGAAACTCGTCTAGCTTGAAGGGGGAAACCAGATGGCGCTGTCCCGCTATATGCGCTGCTATAGGTCAAACAGATGTCAACAACGTTTTTTTTTTAAAAATAGGAACCCCCATTTTTTATTATATATTCGTGTAGTACATAAAGAAATATGAATGTTTTAGTTGGACCACATTTATCGCTTTGTGATAGATGGCGCTGTAATAGTCACAAACGTATAAGTACGTGGTATAACGCAACATTCCGCCAGTGGGGACGGTATTTGCTTCGTGATACATTACCCGTGTTAAAATGGACCGTTTACCAATTGCGGAAAATGTCGATATCGTGTTGATGTGTGGCTATTGTGATCAAAATGCCCAACGGGCGGGTGCTATGTGTGCTGCTCGGTATCCTGCACGACATCATCCAATTGTCCGGACCGTTCGCGGGATAGTTGCGTTATTTAAGGAAACAGGAAGTGTTCAGCCACATGTGAAACGTCAGCCACGACCTACAACAAATGATGATGCCCAAGTAGGTGTTTTAGCTGCTGTCGTGGCTAATCCGCACATCAGTAGCAGACAAATTGCGCGAGAATCGGGAATCTCAAAAACGGCGGTGTTGAGAATGCTACATCAACATCAATTGCACCCGTACCATATTTCTATGCACCAGGAATTGCAAGGCGACGACTTTGAACGTCGTGTACCGTTCTGCCACTGGACACAAGAGAAACTAAGGGACGATGACACATTGTTTGCTCGCATTCTGTTTAGCGATGAAGCGTAATTCACCAACAGCGGTAACGTAAACCGGTATAATATGCACTATTGGGCAACGGAAAAGCCACGATGGCTGCGACAGGTGGAACATCAGCGACCTTGGTGGGTTAATGCATGGTGCAGCATTATGAGAGGAAGGATAATTGGCCCCCCATTTTATCGATGGCAATCTAAATGGTGCAACGTATGCTGATTTCCTACCTAATGTTCTACCGATGTTACTACAAGCAGGTTCACTGCATAACAGAATGGCGATGTACTTTCGACATGATGGATCTCCGGCACATAGCTTGCGTGCGGTTGAAGCGATATTGAATAGCATATTTCATGACAGATTGATTGGTCGTCGAAGCACCATACCATGACCCGCACGTTCGCCGGACCTGACGTCCCCGGATTTCTGTCTGTGGAGAAAGTTGAAGGATATTTGCTATCGTGATCCACCGACAACGCCTGACAACATGCGTCAGTGAATTGTCAATGCATGTGATAACATTACGGAAGGTGAACTACTCGCTGTTGAGAGGGATTTCGTTACACCTATTGCCCAGTGCATTGAAGTTGACGGATATCATTTTGAGCATTTATTGCATTAATGTGGTATTTACAGGTAATCACGCTGTAACAGCATGCGTTCTCAGAAATGATAATTTCACAAAGGTACATGTATCACATTGGAACAACCGAAATAAAATGTTCAAAGGTACCTACGTTCTGAATTTTAATTTAAAAACCCTATTTATTTATTTATATCCAAGAAAACGTGAGTTCTGTGGTTTTAAAACAATGTGAATCAGGCTGGTTTCCAAATAGTATTTCTGTTTTTGAAGAACTTTTTTATCTGCGATGTTTGTGTTAATATGGGTTTAGTGTAATTTACCACACACATAAATTTCTTTAGTTTAAAAGCAATGGGTGTTTTACAGTTTTTACTTATCAAAATCAAACAAATTTCTTGACAAAACTTATCTGTTTAATAATAACAACAGCGTAGTGATGAAAAAATTTAATTAATAATAATACTTTCCTGTATCAAACCAAATGGATAACACGCAAACCTCGACATGTCAAACATTGAGATTGGTACTAAAAGCTGTATGTCGATAGAATATCAACCAAAACTTACATTTAGTTCGTACTAAGTGGTGTTGCCCAGCAGAACTGGCGTAAACGTTAATTAAAATTGACACCAGAACTACGGAGCACAGGTAAAGCGTAACTGTGAGTAGCTAACGTGTGTAGCTTACTTGGGGAAGTTAGTGAAGCGTCAATTCGTCCTACGAAGGGTCCTGGATCCATATCCCAATGTTCACAATTCTTTTAATGTATTATGCGTGAAAGTTTTATACGAATCTATTAATACCTCTGCAAATGTGATGCAATTGTTCCTTTATTCTTCTGTTCCGATTGCTTACGTTTATTCTATGATACCACTAATGCACTAGCTTCTTCACGTGAGGGTGTCTGTTCTGTCGCACATGTACTGTAACCTCCCCCTCACTTATCGACCTTACGACAGTGAAAAATTAAACCGTGTGTACCTAATGGAAATTTGGGAAAAGCAATCGTCACCGAAGTTAATTTGTCGGTAAAGAGGGAGGAAAGGGTTACATCTAAATGAAAGGAAAAATGCAAATGAAACGGGTGGAAATTAATTTTGAAAAGGGGTAAAGTTAATAAAGAAAGTTAATGTGCGGCCGTTATGTTAACAATTAACTGGCGGTAATTAGATATTTGAGATTTGGGGGAAATTACGGTCGCCAGTCCTAAAGACAATTACTATAGTAACTGAAAAAGAAAGGATATTACACATATAATTAGCACTAGAAGCGTGGCAACTGAAGGTTGACACGTGTAGTGCGAAAACTGGAAGTTTGTCAGAAGTAATAAATTTCGCTAGACTCTGACTTAATTTAGCAAAAGAATTAATAAAACCGGAAAACTGAAAGTTAATTTAGTGACTGAAGTTAATAATGAGCTTTCTTTCTGAAGCACATCGAAATTCAGTAAAATATGGTTAGTCTTGGACTACCTCAACAATCATTTCAAAAGCTACTTGAATCTACGCAATTTAGAAATAAGAGATTGAACTTGAATTAAATGTTTCTGAACAATTAACAATAGTAAAATTTAGTACATACCAAGCTAAGCTGCAGTCACAGGTAATCTAAATATTGTAGTCAGCTATGAATGCCTTAACCGAACTTTGAAATTAAAGCAGTCGAATTATATTACTTTAATGCTGGCGTTTGAATTTCAACGACATTCGGGTTCATTTCGGAAAAGGAAGGGACCCTGCTTGGCAATGCAATTGGGACAATGAGCAACAAAGGTTCATGCTAAGTTGCTGTAATTTTGTGATGCAACAATTTTAAAAGTTTGCAAAGCTGTGGTCTGCCATACAGTTCTAAAACTTTACGTGCTTCCAGTCTTCCTTGTTGGCTGAATGAAGGTTTGAAGCCGTCGATCGAGGAGGTGGCAACAGTCACTAATTGTCGGCCGTCGCTGTTGCAGAAGCTGGATGTTGGCGTGCCTTCTTCTCGACACGGTCACCAGGCGAAACGGGCTCTTGATGTGCGCCAGCTAATGCTTCCCGTCCGCGACACCATGTCAGAAACTATCATCGCAGGTCGAGCGCTATTAGATGCTGCCAAACCCCGAAAGCGCGGCAACTCGCGGGAGCTTCACACAACACACCTGCTCCACTGCACCACCCCAGCCAGACTCTCACTCTACCCGCGCTCCACGCGACAGAGTTAACACTACCAAAGATCCTAAATACTTTGGTTCTCCACACGACCTATCGATGTATTCGTTAGACAGCATAGTTTTCCTTAGGCAAGACCTAGCGAAAAATACAAGTAATATTTACAAAACAAACCAATTATACATCGACATTGATGCACAAATATAGTAAAACAATTACAATATATAAAGGCACAGAAATGTGATATATTCAGGTAACAAAATAAGGAAAAAATTTATAGTACAATAGATGGAAATAGGAGGATATGTATTTCCGGCGTTACAACGCACCACAAGTATCCATACAAGTGTACACTATAGGTTTGCTACTTTCTACTAACGAAGCGAAAGCAGACTGCCAAACTCCGAAAAGTAGTTTTACACGTAAGGAAAATGTTCTCTCATTTAAGAGTTTCACGCTCGCTGCATTTGATTGTCGGGGAGGACGTCCCATGGCACCCATCCCTGTTCACCGTTGATCCGTTCACTCAGTCTCTTAGGAGGCAACTAACTTTGTGACCGAACACGCTCTGCTACCGTGAGGGCTAACCAATTCAAATACATGGGATCAAAGAAACTATCACTCACAGATACACCTTTGCTGTGCTCCGTAGTTCTGATATTGCTTTTAATTACCGGTTACGCATGTTCTGCTGGACGACAGCACATAGCACGAACTAAATGTGCATTTTGATTGATACTCTATCTACGTACGTTTAGTACCGATCTCAGTGTCTGACATCTGAAGGTTTGGGTTAAGAGTCACTCATTTAGATACAACATAAATACGATGTATCAGAAATATCTATTTTTGTATTATAGTCTTCAGCACAGATGAGACGATTTATCGAAAGTCGATGTATTGATATTTTAGTAAAACACAATGGGTTATGACGTACGTTATTCACTATTAATTCGCGTTGTTGTTGCCTTTTGGCTCACCGATACACACCTAGAAGTGCTTTACTATCACTCCCGCACATGAGGGAGACCTGTGCAGAAGCTGTAGAGGTCCGTGAGGAATGATCTCAGTAGTGGGTGCCGGAGCCATTCTTCTGGAGGTCGGGATGACGTTCAGATGTCCACTCTGAGCGTGGTTGCAGCAAGGCGGTGGGAAGGAAGCAGGCGGATCAATCTAGAGCATAGGATTGGCGTAAGTGCATCCGCAAGGTCCCATCAATAACGATGTTGCAGCTGGCAGCCAGAGTCAGACGTCAGCCACGATGAGTGTCACACGTGCTGATCTCGGCGAGCAGCCTCGGAGGCAGGGACGGCGCTCAGGGTGAGCAGGCCGTGGCGGCGGCATTCTTCCCAGCCAGCAGTAAGACGACGGGAAACTCCCAAGTCAGGGTTCCCGTCCAGGCTTCGTACAGAAGTGGCAGCCTGCCGGATAACGCACGCACTTGCTGGCGCAGCCATACGTCTCACGCAGAATGTGCCGAGAGACCCGGAGTCAAACTGTGGAGCCCAGCATCGATGGTAGCGTCAGCGCTGGCAGCGAAGGAATACGCCCAACGATACGGAAGGGGGGGGGGGAGCGAAAGGGGGGGAGGGGGGTTTGGTCGGCATTAGATCGTCTAGGAATGAACGGCTGAATTACGGACCCCCAAGTAGGCGGCCCGCAGTGGATGGTGGTCAGCTGCCAGATGGCCCTCCGATTGGAAGACACCAAGTGAACAGCATTTGGACTTAGATGCTGCTGGTCGATGCACAGTTAGCTAAGACAGTGTCTAGTAGTGACAGCTTGATGACCAATTTCAGAATGATGACCAGCATATACTTCCCCTCATGTCTGGCTCTAGGTTGTGGATGATACTGCTTGTCTAAAATTGGCAGTATTTATGCGAGGTCGGTCCATGGCTGTTTATGAAATGGCAGCACCTCCTCTGCCGTAAGTCACAACAGAGCCGATGTGCGAGGAGTGGGCGTTAGGCAATATTTCCATTGAGCCAACAATATCGCAGCCTTGGCTGTGCCGTTTACCAACTTCGCCTTCCAGGATACCCGGCTGATGTCTTCCATGACGTCAGCACAGTCTGAATATGGAGTCTTGTGCCCCCTGAAACTTGGGTTTCTTGTGGCATCCTGCCACGAGCCGCGCGGAGTGGCCGCACGGTTTGAGGCGCCATGTCACGGATAGCGTGGCCCGTCCCGCCGGAGGTTGGAGTCCTCCCTCAGGCATGGGTGTGTGTGTTGTTCTTAGCATAAGTTAGTTTAAGCAGTGTGTAAGTCTAGAGACCGATGACCTCAGCAGTTTGGTCCCTTAGGGATTCACACACACACACACACACACACTGCCCATGAGGTTTTCCTACTAAGCTGGACACAGGATCTTGAGTCAGGTAAGCAAAGACGCGGCATAGCTTTTGGACTTAGTAATGTGACAACAGTTCACACATTCTCGAAAATAACAGTCTATTTTGTCGTCTAAAGGGCGAATCTTACGAAGTAAACGCAAGAGGAGGACCACAACAAGAAGAGGGACTAGAACTTCAGGATCACTAACCTGAAATACTGTGAAGTGGTGGTGTAGGCGTCGGAAGTAGAACACGTCCCAATGGTACTTGCCATCTTGGAACGATGGGAACAGGTTCACAGTAGGCGCCACCAAGGCCTATGCTAGGCCAGCCGTTAGCTGTTGATTTGTTAAAGATAAGGTGGCTTTGTGATTTCAACTGTTGTTCCTCCTGAGAGACAAGGAATTCCATGAAACCGTCATCGTTCGTGATGCGGTGAATACGTGGTACTTCGTCACCACTTTTAGAAGAGTGTTTCCGATCCTTTAATCTGAACACTAGTGGGAAAATTTTCTGGCTTGATACATACAAAGTATGAACACTGTGAAATACTGCAAGTCTTTACCGAGCGAGATGGCGCAGTGTCTAACACACTGGACCCGCATTCGAGAGGAGGACGGTCGAACCCGCGTCCTGGCATCCTGATTTAGGTTTTCTGTGATTTCCCTAAATCACTTTCGGCAAATGCCGGGATAGTTCTTTTGAAAGGACACTGCAGACTTCCTTCCACATCCTTCCCTATTCCGATGGGACCGATGACCTCGCTGTTTAGTACGCTAACTCGAATCAACCAACCAACCAAAGGTCTCTGAGTAAAAACCAAGTCTATCGTAGTACTATGAAAAACCTAGCTTGAGACAAACACGAAACATAATCTGAGTTCACAGCGTACGTCGACAGACTGAAAGCCAGCAAACGTCTGGTAAGCATGCGTGGATGAACGCGAGACTGAGTTGTTGTCCGGTGACCAGGACGGACGTGGCAAGGCGGCCACGTCTCTGGTTCCTCACTTTGTACACATGCCTGCTGCGACCAAGTGGTGCGCCGTTTGTGCTAGCGAGTACATAGTCCCTAACTCTGAGCTGCTGTTGTGGTTTTACGTCCCGTTACCGGCGACGTCGTTGTAGGCGGAGTAGAAACTCATATAGGGAAGTGACGGGAAAGGAAACCTCATTTTCAAGGAAACTATGCACACATTTGCCGTAAGCCACTTCGGAAAAGCGTGGAAAACCTATTTCTGGGTGGCCGGGTGGGATTTAGACCACCGTATATCAGAATACGAGTCAGACGCCTTCTCACTGTGCCACCTACTTCAGTCTGTGATCCTATTACGACAGTCCTTGTTAAAACGAGTGTAATAAATACATAGACTGTCTTCGCTAATGAAGATGATGTAAACCAATCATTAGGGCAAGTGCGTTTCGCGGCTCCCTCTTCTCTGTTGCCACAAAGGGCACAAAATTGTCTCCTTTCATAATAGCTAAGGGGCCTAGTTGAGTCCTACCGCATCAAAGCATAACACGGAATTTTTAAGACTCTGGCGCCTTCAAGTGATGTTCTCGTCCCAACTCCCACAAGCTGTGACGCCGTAATTGATCTGCTCATCAATTTGCTAAGGCTCACTGTTCGCATTACCTTAAGTGAAGAAGTTTGCTGGGATGCCATCTGTTTTTTATTCTGCGCATAGCATCAGACTGAAACAGAAAAGCGATCACGGAAATCATGTGATATTGGAACGCACCGGTGTCACGAAGATATATGACCAGTAGTAGGTAACGATACTAGCATGTTTCACGAAATCTGCGATTTCATTCTTTTTTCAGCTATGTTTTATCTAGAACTGCAAACCTGATGTTCAGAAGGGTACCCTTGGAACCAATGTGTTGTATGGAAACGTGTATTTAAATTTCTTTCTTTCCCATGTCTTGTGTTACACGTCAGAATACCAGTTTATCTTAGATTTTAATGGTGTTAATTAGCCTGTAAATTCCATTTGCTTCTTTTGAACATAATTGGGATACATTCTACACTGTGCAGTATTTGGTTACGAAATTTTTTCATAACATTTTATTATCGATTGAATCAAGAATAGTTGGAATATATAAAAACAAAAAATATAAATGTTCCTTTGCATATAAAAGTCGCAAAAAGCTACACACACACACACACACACACACACACACACACACACACACACACACACACCCACACACACACACACATATATATATATATACAGGGTAAGTCACCTAACGTTACCGCTGGATATATTTCGTAAACCACATCAAATACTGACGAATCGATTCCACAGACCGAACGTGAGGAGAGGGGCTATTGTAACTGGTTAATACAAACCATAAAAAAATGCACGGAAGTATGTTTTTTAACACAAACCTACGTTTTTTAAATGGAACACCATCAGTTTTGGTAGCACATCTGAACATATAAACAAATACGTAATTGAAGAAGATTTTCAGAAATACAATACCAGAAATTTTTATAAAACTTTTAAAACCAAAATAAAGGGGTACCAACCCCAGAATCTTTGCTTCAAGAAGGAAAATGGACAGTTGGCTCTTAACAACCAAGAAAATTGCAAAGAACTTTCTAAATATTTTAAGAATCTTCTAAATTGCCCCGAGCCCACAGAAAGATTTCCACCAAAAATTCCCCAACAATGCAATCCAGTTTCACTTGCACCAAATGAAGAGGAAATCATTAAAGAAATTCATAGGTTGAAAAACAACAAAGCATCTGGTGAAGATGGAATTGTTGCAGAACTTTTAAAGGCAGCTGGTCCAAAAACCGTTAAAGAAATTACTTCAATCATGCAAAACATTTGACAAACTGAAAAAATTCCTGATGAATGGAAAACCGCCTTGATTCACCCACTTCATAAGAAGGGAGACAAAACTGATGTTAATAATTACAGAGGAATTTCTCTTCTTCCAGTCACATACAAAATCCTCTCTCAATGTCTTCTGAACCGAGCACAACAACAACTTGAATGGAAAATTGGCGAATATCATGCAGGTTTCAGGCCTAATAGATCTTGCCCAGAACAGATTTTAGTCCTCAAACTAATTCTCAGACATCAAAAAATTTACAATAAAAAACTAGTTTGTACCTTTGTAGATTTTAGAAAGGCTTATGACTCAGTGGATCGTGAATCTCTTTTCCAAATTGTGAAAGAACAAGGCCTGGATCCTAAAACCACGGCAATTATCAGAGACACGCTAACTGGTACAAAATCAAAAGTAAAGTTCAGAGGAGAAATTTCAGAACCCTTTGAAATAACAGGCGTGAGGCAAGGTGATGGACTCTCTCCGTTGCTATTTAACTGCGTTCTAGAAAAAGTAATACAAGAGTGGCGCGAACGAAAATTGGAGTTCAAAATTGACCAACCAGTGAAATTAGGACGAACAAATATTCGAATAGACTGTTTGGCCTTTGCAGACGACTTGATTATTCTAACGCAGGACATCCAAATTGCTCAGAAACAAATAGAAATTCTTAAAGAAACAGCAGAAAGAGTAGGTCTCCAAATCTCATTTGAAAAAACACAGTATATGACTAGCAACAAACTGGCACCCAAACTTTTGGAAACTAAGTATGGAAAAATCAAAAGAGTTTCGCAATTCAAATATTTAGGTGAAACAATCTCAGAGACTGGTCTAGAAAAAATTGGAAATGAAATTCGTTGTCAAAAGATGGAGACAGCTTTTAGACTTACAAAAGACATCTACAACAAAAAATGTCTCTCGAGGTACTCTAAATTGAAACATTACAACACGGTCATAAAACCAGAGTGCCTTTATGGGGCTGAAACGCTAATTTTAAACAGAAAAAAGGACATTCAAGAAATCCAAAAAAGAGAAAGAAAAGTAATCAGAAAAATTCTAGGTCCAAAATATACTGAAGAAGGAACATACAGGCTAAGAGCAAATAGTGAAATTCAACAATACACCAGCATATATTCGGATATGAAAAAACGCAGATTAAAATTTTATGGGCATATTAAAAGAATGGATGCTACCAGACTAACTAAACAAGTAGCGGAATTCTACGAAAATCGAAGTAAAGCTAAATCTGAGACAATAAAATGGATTGCTGCTATAAAAGAGGACAGGAAAGAGGCAGATATAAAACAACATGAAATTCAAGACAGAAAATTATTTAGGCAAAAAATTCATGACTGGGTAGTTGGTCAAGCTGAAAAACCAAAGAAAACTGGAACCACATGGTCTGATGAAAGGAAAAGAGCTCATTCCGAGAGAATGAAAACAATTTGGGCAGAGAGAAAGTCTAAAAGAAAATAACTGAATGCCCCGTGATTGTACTTCGCGTGGTCCAGTAGGGCCCAAACGTGAATAATAATAATAATAACAAATACGTAATCAGTGCCGTTTTTTGCATTGTAAAATGTTAATTACATCCGGAGATATTGTAACCTAAAGTTGACGCTTGAGTACCACTCCTCCGCTGTTCGATCGTGTGTATCGGAGAGCACCACATTACGTAGGGATCCAAAGGGAACGGTGATGGACCTTAGGTACAGAAGAGACTGGAACAGCACATTACGTCCACATGCTTACACCTTTGTATTGGTCTTTTTCACTGACGCACATGTACATTACCATGAGGGGTGAGGTACACGTTCGACGGGCGTTTCATAGGACGTGGAGGACGCATAAATTGGCCAGCCCGTTCTCCTGATCTTACAGCTCTGGACTTATTCCTGTGGGGTACGTTAAAGGAGAATGCGTACCGTGATGTGCCTACAACCCCAGAGGATATGAAACAACGTATTGTGGCAGCCTGCGGCGATATTACACCAGATGTACTGCGGCGTGTACGACATTCATTACGCCAGATATTGTAATTGTGTGCTGCAAATCATGGCCACTACATTGAACATCTATTGGCCTGACATGTCGGGACACACTCTATTCCACTCCGTAATTGAAAACGGAAACCACGTGTGTATGTGTACCTCACCCCTCATGGTAATGTATATGTGCATCAGTGAAAAAGACCAATAAAAAGGTGTTTGCATGTGGACGTTATGTGCTGTTCCAGTCTCTTCTGTACCTAAGGTCCATCACCGTTCCCTTTGGATCCCTACGTAATTCGGTGCTCTCCGATACACACGATCGAACAGCGGAGGAGTGGTACTCAAGCGTCAACTTTAGGTTACAATATCTCCGGATGTAATTAACATTTTACAATGCAAAAAACGGCACTGATTACTTATTTGTTTATATGTTCAGATGTGCTAACAAAACTGATGGGGTTCCATTTAAAAAAAACGTAGGTTTGTGTTAAAAAACATACTTCCGTGCATTTTTTTATGGTTTGTATTAACCAGTTACAATAGACCCTTTCCTCACGTTCGGTCTGTGGAATCGATTCGTCAGTATTTTATGTGGTTTACGAAATATATCCAGCGGTAACGTTAGGTGACTCACCCTGTATATACGTATATTGTGAGCGTGGGGTTGCAAAAAATGGTTCAAATGGCTCTAAGCACTATGAGACTTAACATCTGAGCTCATCAGTCCCCTAAACTTAGAAATACTTAAACCTAACTAACCTAAGGACATCACACACATCCATGCCCGAGGCGGGATTCGAACCTGCGACCGTAGCGGTCGTGCGGTTCCAGACTGAAGCGCGTAGAACCGCTCGGCCACACCGGCCGGCGTGGGGCTGATCTGCTATTCTGTTATTCTGCGCAATGGATTAATCTGAGATGTACCCTTTACCCTGTGGCTCCTGCAAGATGCAATTTCCATCCCCACACTACTACAGAAGTCAGACGTTCCTAACGTTCTAAAGAGAAATGCCTGAAAAACGTTCAGCAATAAATATCTTCTGGAGTCGTCTGCTGTAAGGAAATGACACAAAAATTCACAAAATTTCTTACGTAACTAGTGGGATACTTGGGTACTGGAGTAGTGCTAGTTAGTGTAGGAAAAACATGAAACTAACGAAAATTATTATTTATTTTGCAAAAATTCGCAGAAATCACAATGGCACTTTCAGTTATGAATTGATCAAGTTATATCCAGGTTCTTTTCGGAATGTGAAGTTACCTCTCAAGGATAGGATTCGCTAATGAAATTTCTATACCAAGTTTAAGATTGTTATTGACTTGGCAGAATGGTTGAGAGGAGCGCCTACTCAACTTGAATAATTGTCCTTTAGAATGTTGCTAGGTACGGTTGGGGCTGTAGCGTGTCAAATGCAGTGAAGTGTACTGTTGTGGAGGAAATATGGGGCTCGCAATAGCTGTAGCGCACAATACCATAAGCTGTGATGACTGCTGTCTGCACTGCTCGCTGCTGAAAAGTAAGATAACTCTCGTTCTGTCTGGATTGACCTTAGCCAATCAAACTCTCCCTACACCTTGATGAAGTCAAGGATTCCTATTCGCCCCTAGTCTAACTATTGGCATGGTACACCGGTGAGATAACCAGTCCACCTCAATGCCACTCAAAAATTCGCTCACAGGGGTTTAACTATAACTCTGTCCGTTCACACCGCACAATAAGTGTGTCGGCCAACACAGTGAACAACGCTTAATCGCAAGGACTCCATATAGAGTCGCACTTCGATTTGATCTCGACAGAGGTGCTCTCCCAGTGAAGTACTGAAGAGCGACAACGGAATGGCGCCTCTCCATGCCAGATGTGAATGGGTATATCTTTCGATCTCCTCCATTACTCCTTCAGCTCAAGGCGTCAGATATATCATCTGCCAATCAGCATTGCTCTTCTAAAATGGGAGAATGACGTTTCGTTTAACGTGACCAATCCGGAAATCTGTAGTATCGGCGTTTGGTGTTTGCTGGCTCCCTGTGAAAATCTCAGAAACTGCGTGCTATGTGTAAAGAATGATTAGGTTGGACGCTCCCACGCAATGTAGTGGAATTTGCTCTTAAGCTGAACCTGGGGTCGTTCCCCTTTTCACTCGGGCACACGCTGTCTCTGAAGGGACTGGCCTCCCGGTGTGTGGTCGGCCTCTCTCGAACTAAAAGCTCCTGTGACCGTCGTGTCTGGAATGTATGTGTGTACGCCAGCCTCGAGTATTTCAACCCCGGTGTGCACTTGTTATTTGCATATCGTTTACATGTATTCATACAATATTGACTTTATCTTATCGAATTCAGGTTCGAATGAAGCGTCTTGATGTGCGGAATATGATTGTGAGGGTGGAATATGTAAGCAATGAAGGTCAGGAGACCACGACGTCTTACTATATATATAGGGTGTTACAAAAAGGTATGGCCAAACTTTCAGGAAACATTCCTCACACACAAATAAAGAAAAGATGTTATGTGGACATGTGTCCGGAAACGCTTACTATCCATGTTAGAGCTCATTTTCGTTTCGTCCACCTACGCTCAATGGAACACATTATCATGATTTCATACCGGATACTCTACCTGTGCTGCTAGAACATGTGCCTTTACAAGTTCACTGAGGCTTTTTGCGGGTGACGCTCTGGTATATCGAGAGGTTGTAACAATGGAAAATTGTACTGAAATGCAGGAGGAACTGCAACGAATTGTCGCATGGTGCAGGGAATGCCAACTGAATCTCAGTGTAGACAAGTGTAATGTGCTGCGAATACATAGAAAGAAAGATCCTTTATCATTTAGCGACAATAAAGCAGGTCAGTAACTGGAAGCAGTTAATTCCATAAATTATCTGGGAGTAGGCATTAGGAGTGATTTAAAATGGAATGATCATATGAAGTTGATAGTCGGTAAGGCAGATGCCAGACTGAGATTCATTGGAAAAATCCTAAGGAAATGCAGTCCGAAAACAAAGGAAGTAGGTTACAGTACACTTGTTCGCCCACTGCTTGAATATTGCTCACCAGTGTGGAATCCGTACCAGATAGGGTTGACAGAAGAGATAGAGAAGATCCTTTACAAGTTCACTGAGGCTTTTTGCGGGGAGCAGCGCGCTTCGTTACAGCATCATTTAGTAATCACGAAAGCGTTACGGAGATGACAGATAAACTCCAGTGGAAGACTCTGCAGGAGAGACGCTCAGTAGCTCGCTACGGGCTTTTGTTGAAGTTTCGAGAACATACCTTCACCGAGGAGTCAAGCAGTATATTGATCCCTCCTACGTATATCTCGCGAAGAGACCATGAGGATAAAATTAGGGAGATTAGAGCCCACCCAGAGGCATACCGACAATCTTTCTTTCCACGAACAATACGAGACTGGAATAGAAGGGGGAACCGATAGAGGCACTCAAAGTACCCTCCGCCATATACCGTCAGATGGCTTGCGGAGTATGGATGTAGATGTAGATGTAGAATGACATTCCAGGACAGATCTACATCCTCTTTGGCTCTGGCGCAACAGTGGAACATCGTAATACATTATACACTATCAGGGGTGACAGTACATCACCGTTTATTATGCCATGGGTTAAATGCGTGTCGTCCACTCCTCCGCCTACCTGTGACTAATGTGCATAAAAATGCTGGACGGCAATGGTGTTTGTAACGACGTCACTGGGGACAGAAACTCCATCAGATAGTGGCTTTAGACGAAGGAATTTCTGTTTGTTTGGAAATGTAGGCTGCATTTTGGTTCGCCGCAGTCGGGGTGAGCGGTATCACAGTAACTGCATTTGCACAAGATATACAGCGCCAGCTTAAGGCCTTATGGTGTTTGGTGCTATTTGGTACAACCATAAATCAGAACTAGTGCGTGTCCAGGGCGTTGTGACCAGTCTGACCTACGTGAATGACATCCTGCGCTGCCACATCCTTTCTGCACGACACCCCAGACACAATTTTTGAACAAAAAAAAATACGTGGGCAAATGTCGCTGCACGAAGATGTGCCTTCTCGGTGTCACAGGATGTCAACTTTTTGACTAGCCAGCCAAGATCACCAAACTTGTCGCCAATCGAAAATATGTGAGACATGGTGAGACGACACTGTGACCCAATGCCAACCACCACACATGAACTTTGGAGCGAGCGTTGATGGCCTTACAACACGACAGACACCACTCGCACGTCATACGCGTCGATGCTATCACGCACGGAACAAGTTATCAGGCTCCATGGTGGACCCAGTACCCACTATGGACACATGCTGAACCAAGGTGACGTAAATGCTAATCATTTCTTCAGAAAGTACTAATGTACTTGTCCTGTGACTATGAACTTCCTATCTGTAGTCTTTCAATGCGTTCCGGTTCTTTTTTTTTTCTGAACATGAGTGCATAATTCTCCTCACCGCAGCCATCAGGGCACAGAGGTTAACAAGGATGTAATGCAACATGAGCTTCATTTCCACGCTTAATGTCTCTGTTGAGCTGAGATGCAGTATCTGTCGCATGATCCCATGAAGTGGTGTGAGGTACGGCAACACCTCTTACTGCAATCGAACCCGGCTTAAGAAATCTCTCCAACTGAAATGTCTTGTAATCTGAGTAGCCACTGTGGTAGAAGATAAAAGAATTATTACCAGTCCAGTGCGTCAACACGTATTTTCGATCTGAAATTATTACTGCCGCAAAATAATTTAGATTTATTTTGTAATCTCAGGAGAAAACCTCTAAATGCTAAGCTATCACTACATAGTCAAACTGTTATACAGGAGCCAAGGTAGCCCCTGAGGGCCGGCAACCCATATAACACGAAAGAGGACGAGGTTGTCTATGCGCAAAGGCGTACCCGAAAGCACCATGGTGAACACCGGCTATTTACAAACAAGATAGTGGAAACAGACATTCCGAGCACTACTTCCTGCAGGGAGCTCGAGCCACGGCCTGCAGGACGTATCACTACGCCGAAATCTGATTGGCTGGAGACAGCTATCTAGGCCCGAATTTCAGTGCACGCCTGATGCCGACCTCGTGTACTGCAACCGTCGAAGATTACGTCTTCGTCTCGGAATTGGACTGTTACTAGTGTGTTAATGTGTTCCCACGAACCTTTGAGGAAAATAAGAAGTGAACTTTTGCTTGCCTCAATTAGGAGACTTTTACCTTTATTGTTACCTTTCGTTTGTATGTTCAGTCATCAACCTTGTGAACTTACATCAATAAAAGTTGTGTTGTGAAAAATTGAGACTTGTCAGTCACAACACAACCTTCATTTTATCTTAAATTTTTGGAGTATATTTGAGTAACGAGAAGAAGACGGATCAGTTCGTACGTCATCGACTTCACGCCGAATGACAGCCCAGAGAAGCGTTCGTGCTAGCCAAGACAGTCCTCTGTCGTTAGTGGAGAAGCCGAATACTACCAGTCCAGTTACCAGTTGCAGGCTGAGCAATACATTTGGGAAATAGGCGCCTAATCGCATGGACTTCAGTGTGCGTCTAAAATTGAAACTTCGCGAGCAAGACAGAGTAAAATTGAGCTTAGGAAGTGTAATTTGCTTTGTTAAACATTTACCACGTTTTCAACCGTATTAACGTATGACTCTTCCAGCTGTGCGTTCAAAACTCTAGCACTGCCGTATCATATGTCCATTCGAAAGTCATTATTACGTAAATTCATAGGAATATGCTGCATTTCTGCAACAGCTATTTAAATATGAAATTGTAGTTCCAGGATGCAGTAGTGTAGAAAAACAGTTCTCGAATTGTCGTAGCAATGAGTAGAAAAGTTTTAATATTTACTTTTTTAATCGATATATTCGTGGCTCCGAATGTCGTCTCCTTGTCGTCTAGCGGATTATTTTAGGTCCAGGTTTTTGAGCATAGGTGGCGACACTTATTCACATTTTCTATTCATCGCAGTTTATTTCCCATGCGCACATAGCAAACAATGAAATTCGCGCACATTCGAGACAGAGTCTCTTTCCACCTTCCAGAGATACAATAATAAACACTGCCCTCGAATTAACAAGGTTTTAACACGTTTCAGATGCATTCTAAAGTGAACTGGATGGTGATTAGCTCCACATGACACCCCTTTATAAAGCCAACTAAACAAAGCCATTCCCACTCAGCAGCCCCAGACACGGTCTACCGATACAGTTAACGATTGTTAATAGGGTCGCCATCATCCTTGAAAATTGCTCAAACTGAGAGACAAGTGCACATAATCAGGCTCTTGCGACAGCTCATTTATCGAAGGCTCACATCTGTTCTCGGGATGGGCATCAACACCAGAAGACGGACAACTCAGCTGCAAATTAAAGCAACACAGTTAATAGCCAACACCGAATGGTAATCTAACTTACGCAGTCCACTTGTATTTACGGCACACTTACATATGACAGGCCGCATTAGGACGCAGCGACTATAAAATTATGCAGAAGATATAACAAAGGCAGGACTAACTGCTAACAAGGTATAATAAAAGAACATCTTTATGTAGTTCCAACGATTTGTTGAGGAACGACCGGCAACTTAGATTTGATAATTCGTTATTGGAATTTCTGTCACAGTTGAGTGACAGTGCCGGCCGGTGTGGCCGTGCGGTTCTAGGCGCTACAGTCTGGAATCGCGCGACCGCTACGGTCGCAGGTTCGAATCCTGCCTCAGGCATGGATGCGTGTGATGTCCTTAGGTTAGTCAGGTTTAAGTAGTTCTAAGTTCTAGGGGACTGATGACCTCAGCTGTTAAGTCCCACAGTGCTCAGAGCAATGTGAACCATTTTTTTGAGTGACAGTGGAGTTATCATCTGTTGACTGTGTCAAGCATGTAAGAAGGTCATCACGTATCTGTTGCATGACTGTGTGTTGTGTGAACTTTACCCGAGTTTTTCAGTGGGGTTTTGCTTTGATACGCACTTTAAGCGCATGTCTTATTTGAAAATTAACGGCTACGTCCGCAACTAGTCACCAGTAGAAATTACACACAACTGTGACAGAAATTTAAACAAAGAACTCTAAAAGAACTTGTCATGTCTTTTATGTTTTTGTGACATTCTTAATGTTCACTCTTTTCCTCTTTCCTGTATTCAGACTAATTATCAAAGTCGCAGTGTGGCATTGCTGGCTGTAGTATTTATGTGGTGTAGGTGTAAGCGGATTTCATACCTCAGGCTTACCGTTCAGTATTTCTCATGAATTCGATTGTGAAATCGAATTTTCTCGTGATTGCGACCTTGTATAAGAAGTTCTCGGTTTCTTTTACCGCGCCAAGAAGATAAAGGACATGCTGCGACCGATAAAGGACGACGTGAGCCTCAGGGTCACTGGAATTTATGAGGTTCCTTAAGAGCACGGAAGCAGCTACATCAGTCAGAGGACAGGTTGATGTTGCCATATGCGTGGCTTCTCGGAGCAGCTGAAAAGATTTCTCTCTTTCCATTAGCCATATGGATGTTATTCTGCTCCCGAAAATCAGTAAAAGTTTTCCACTGTGGCCTCGAAACGAATAGTGATATGTATGGAGATGTAAGACATGTAGCACATGATTTGGCAAGGACTTGCGCAAGCGTGGGCTTATATTAAATATCTCTGTATTAAAAAAAGTGTCATGACATAGAGTACATAACAAATAATAAGATAAATAAAAGAACTTTGGACTTGTTGACACAAATAATACGCTCAAAATCACTGTTAAGACCAGAAATAAACAATAACGGCTTTAGGTTATAAAAATTATAATTCTTACTAAAAATGAACTGTTCACTTCATTTTCCCACCTCTATCTCCTCCTTCCCCTCTCTTCATCCATTTTCTCCTCCCCTCCCTTTGACCATCCCCTCCTCTACCTACCTCAATCTATCCCCAGCCATGCTCATTGACACACATGATCCTGCCAGCACAGTCCGACAAAGCAGGCCAATAATACTCCCACAACACACCTGTCAATCAAGGCAGGTTACACGTCACGGACTTGAAAATCATTTATTTGTCCATGATGTAGAGGCTGTCATGCAAGGCAGGTAGATAAAGCAGGCCTACATTACTCCAACACAATATGCCCATGGCCTGTACGCTGCCCTGTGAAACATGTTGATCTGGCAGTCTGAAACTGTTCCCACACAACATACCTGTTATGCATGGCAGCCTACAGGACAGGGGTTGGGAAAAACACATTTTTGCACTTAACTCTGCTCTTACTGTAGTTAGATTGTTATAAAGTCTACAGTGCTCATACTTGTGAAGTATGCTGTTTCTGTGACAAATTTGTTGAAATAGATGCAGAAGGTTGGCCTGAGGTCCCAGATATACACATGTACACTTTGCTTTATATATATATTCGATAAGAAATCTTGAATGACCCAGGTGACTTAAGACTTAGATGAGAACCAGTATCAGCCTGTAATAAATGTTACAAATGAACACTCGCAATGAATAAATAAAAGCAACCACCCCTGTAACAGCTCTACACTCTACCATTATCAGCCTTTGCCCTCTACAAGACTAATCGCAAAGGACAGCACAAGTACACAGAGGTAATAATATATGGAAATAAAATGTGTTAAAAGACACAATAGCCTATCACTAGTAAAGAAATTGGAATTGTCTCTCTATGTACAATATTTTAACTGTAAACTGTGACACTCTTATTCACCATGACTCCTGCCATTATAGCTGACACAGTCTGATTTGACCTATCTTGGCACACACCACGCCACAGAAATTAACTCGGCTCAATACTATCTACACCTGCAGCTTACAGTTATGGCTCAAAAAAGCACACTTCACTCAGGGCTCTGCACTGTTTTGTGGTAGCTGACTTCTTCACTGTTCCTCCTCTCTGCCTGTGACTGCTATTTTCTTGTTGACACCGGCAAAAGACACCATCCGCTGCCTAGCTCGACGACGTCAATGTACAGCTGGCCATGCCCGCTGCTATTGAGACTGCTGAAATATAAGAGAGTTTGGTTGCACAGCATTCTCTTTTCTCCTGCGTCTCTTGCTTCCTGGCCATCCATAAAAATGTCACTCACTCTGCCCCATTTCCAGAGGCCAGCCAGAGGGGCGCTGGCATCAGCACCCTTGCGTAACAAGGGCTTTGTTGGGGAGTGCGCAACCACAGACCACCAGAACACTCAGCGTGGGGGCAAGAGGTACAAATGCGCTGCAATGCAGGGCACACACATTACTCTTTTAAGGCCTCACTAAATAGACCTCCACATGTAGTCCTGTTATACATGAATGTTGATGGTAATCTCAACAAGCCAGTAACATGGCAGTCTGACACCAGAGGCAATACATTACTCGAATGATGTAAGGATTATGATCTCTGCTCACGACGAGACTTTGAGACTGGGAATGGATTTTAGGCACATAATTAAGTAACAAATGTGCATAGGTAGAGTAGACACTAACGGGGAATTATTATAGTAACGATGAGGGTGGCAAAAACGGAAATCCGCTGTCATAACCGACGTCGACAAAAAGCACATTGTTACGGACTGGCGCCTGGGGATGAGTATGTCCGAACGGTGAAGCTGGTCGTCTGTTTGAGTGCTGCTGTCGTGAGAATTTGTGGAAAGTGATCGAAGAATGGCGAAACCTAAAGTGGGTGACAATTTTTGCATATCCACGACATGTTGGACAATGAGAAGGTTGGATGAAGCGCCCAGAACCTATGTTTTCCTACGTTGACCCAAAAACAGTGTCAGTTACGACAGCAGTGGGGACGGCATCATCGTGATTAGTCCGTGAATCCTTGGGAGTGTGTCGTCTGACTGGGTAAATCACACCTCCTCTTGTACTGGATCGACGACCGTGTCCAGATATGGGATCATGCAGGCGAATGGCTGCTCGTAACATGCGCCACGCCACGGACGCAGTCCAGTGGGGTCCTTATGCTATGAGGGAGATAGTGATCTCGACTTCCAGTTGTGGACTACGTGAACATTATCACAGATCACCTGCATCCATTCATGTGAGATGACTTCCGTGGCAATGATGTCATCTTCTAGCATTACAACTGTACTTGTCACACAAAAGAAACACGCTTAAATGGTTTGAGGTGTGTAGTTGTGAACTGATTGTGATGCTTTGGGCACCAAAGTCGCCTGGTATCGCCCATTGGACGACATCTAGGCCACTATTGGGCGCCAGCTTTCTGTCCACAAACCACTGGCCTGTACATTGTTGGAATTACGTGAACTCTGTTTAGACATCTGGTGCCACAAACCTTCAGAAAGATGCCAAGCAACTGACATATCCACGCCACGCAGAATTGCTGCTGTATTACTTTCCAAAGATGGACCAACATGCTGTTTAGCAGGTGATCATAATCTTTCGGCCCATCAGCATATATTCCATAATTATACGAAGTATCAACGTCAACGAGATAGCCTAGAACACTACGGATCAGTGCTGCATCTTTTCATACAGATTGGAAGCACCTTCGCCTTCTTTTAGCCAAGTGCCATGGTCCATTATCAAAGCGATGTGCGATAAACCGATGCTAACAGAGGGGCTAGTTAAATGGCTCTGAGCACTATGCGGCTTAACTTCTGAGGTCATCAGTCGCCTAGAACTTAGAACTAATTAAACTTAATTAAGCTAAGGACATCACTCACATCCATGCCCGAGGCAGGATTCGAACCTGCGACCGTAGCTGTCGCTCGCTGCCAGACTATAGCGCCTAGAACCGCACGGCCACTCCGGCCGGCGGGGCTAGTTATTTCGGACATCTATCTATAGTGCTATAGGAAGACAAGTCATAATTTGAAATTGTGACCAAATATCTCGAAGAGTTAATGATCAGTTTACATTAGAGTTATAAATTACACTTTAATACACGTTCGGACGGACGTGGGCTACATATCTTTCAAATATAAATGGTATAGAAGTACACTGATGAGCCAAAATTAAACGACCACTTGCTTAATAGTTTGTCTGTCTGTCCCTGGGACGAATTATATCACTGATTCTGGATATCACGGATTCGACAATTTGTTGGTAGGTTTTTTAAGGTATGTGGCACTAGATGGCTAGGCATAGGTTACTTAATCGTGTAAATAGCGCGTCGCTGATTTGCGTACGAGTTCTTGGTGCCCGATACCGACCCATTTGGGTTCCATAGCATCTACATACGAATTTGATTACCGCTTCTGACTCCAAGACACACAATTGTACTGCTGAAAGATGACATCACCGTCGGTGAAGACATCTAGCATGCAAGTGGTTCGCAGCTGGGCGTGTCATCGATTACTACCACAGGTCTCACGCTGATGAAGGAGAATGTCTCCCATAGCATAATACTGCTCTCACCAGCCTACGTTCGTGGCGCAGTGGTCGTTTCGAGCCGCCCTTCACCTGAGGAGGCATCCATTGACCTAGTGTAGCAAACATGTGGTTCACCCAAAGAGCCAACTCGTTTCCACTGATCGACCGTCGAATCCCAATGGTCCCGTACCCACTGCTATCGAAACTGACGATGCTGTCGCGTCAACATATGAACACACAGGGGTGGTCTGCTACAGATCTCCATGTTCAACAATGTACGGTGAATGGTGTGCATTGAAACACTTATGCGTGCACCAGCAATATGTTCTTTCTGCAAACGTGTCACGGATCACCATCTATCCTGCTTTACGGAGCAGCAAGCCTCCGAACCCCACATTCTGTGAACAGCCGTGGAGGTCCAACCATTTAGTGCCTAATGGTGGTTTCATTGTCTTCCTACATCTTTCGTAGGTGCTCACCACAGCAGCACGTGCACATTCGACCAGCTTGGTCGCTTTCGAGATAGTCGTTCACAGGCTCTGCGTAATACTAATCTGCCCTTTTTCAAAGTCGCTTATCTCAAAGGAGTTCCCCAATTGCAGTCCATATCTTCGCTAAGGTGATCCCGCGTCCGTGTCTGCTCCGCTTACATACTTTTGTTATCGCGTCACGTGCCCACAACGCCATTAGGTGGCATCCAATACCGCGGTTGTTCAAATGGCTCTGAGCACTATGGGACTTAACTTCTAAGGTCATCAGTCCCCTAGAACTTAGAACGATTTAAACGCAACTAACCTAAGGACATGACACTCATCTATGCCCGAGGCAGGATTCGAACCTGCGACCGTAGCGGTCGCGCGGTTCCAGACTGTAGCGCCTAGAACCGATCGGCCGCAATGCCGCAGTGGGCAGTGGTCATAATGTTTTGACTTTACAGCGCGTGTGTGTGTGTATGTGTGTGTGTGTGTGTGTGTGTGTGTGTGTGTGTCTTATACTATATAAAGTGGAGTGGATTTTAACAAAAGTCTCTAAAAGTTCGTAACTGATCTAGCAAATCGTTACACGGTACTACATTGAAAACAGGCTATAAATTTTTTTTAAAATATATGACTATACGTGTAGTATCTAAAGGAGAAACGTTAGAAAAAATCTTCAAATTTTGGCACGGTACACTAATGAACAATCAGACGGACTTAGAACATATATTTTTGAAAATACACTCCTGGAAATGGAAAAAAGAACACATTGACACCGGTGTGTCAGACCCACCATACTTGCTCCGGACACTGCGGGAGGGCTGTACAAGCAATGATCACACGCACGGCACAGCGGACACACCAGGAACCGCGGTGTTGGCCGTCGAATGGCGCTAGCTGCGCAGCATTTGTGCACCGCCGCCGTCAGTGTCAGCCAGTTTGCTGTGGCATACGGAGCTCCATCGCAGTCTTTAACACTGGTAGCATGCCGCGACAGCGTGGACGTGAACCGTATGTGCAGTTGACGGACTTTGAGCGAGGGCGTATAGTGGGCATGCGGGAGGCCGGGTGGACGTACCGCCGAATTGCTCAACACGTGGGGCGTGAGGTCTCCACAGTACATCGATGTTGTCGCCAGTGGTCGGCGGAAGGTGCACGTGCCCGTCGACCTGGGACCGGACCGCAGCGACGCACGGATGCACGCCAAGACCGTAGGATCCTACGCAGTGCCGTAGGGGACCGCACCGCCACTTCCCAGCAAATTAGGGACACTGTTGCTCCTGGGGTATCGGCGAGGACCATTCGCAACCGTCTCCATGAAGCTGGGCTACGGTCCCACACACCGTTAGGCCGTCTTCCGCTCACGCCCCAACATCGTGCAGCCCGCCTCCAGTGGTGGTGTCGCGACAGGCGTGAATGGAGGGACGAATGGAGACGTGTCGTCTTCAGCGATGAGAGTCGCTTCTGCCTTGGTGCCAATGATGGTCGTATGCGTGTTTGGCGCTGTGCAGGTGAGCGCCACAATCAGGACTGCATACGACCGAGACACACAGGGCCAACAGCCGGCATCATGGTGTGGGGAGCGATCTCCTACACTGGCCGTACACCACTGGTGATCGTCGAGGGGACACTGAATAGTGCACGGTACATCCAAACCGTCATCGAACCCATCGTTCTACCATTCCTAGAGCGGCAAGGGAACTTGCTGTTCCAACAGGACAATGCACGTCCGCATGTATCCCGTGCCACCCAACGTGCTCTAGAAGGTGTAAGTCAACTACCCTGGCCAGCAAGATCTCCGGATCTGTCCCTCATTGAGCATGTTTGGGACTGGATGAAGCGTCGTCTCACGCGGTCTGCACGTCCAGCACGAACGCTGGTCCAACTGAGGCGCCAGGTGGAAATGGCATGGCAAGCCGTTCCACAGGACTACATCCAGCATCTCTACGATCGTCTCCATGGGAGAATAGCAGCCTGCATTGCTGCGAAAGGTGGATATACACTGTACTAGTGCCGACATTGTGCATGCTCTGTTGCCTGTGTCTATGTGCCTGTGGTTCTGTCAGTGTGATCATGTGATGTATCTGACCCCAGGAATGTGTCAATAAAGTTTCCCCTTCCTGGGACAATGAATTCACGGTGTTCTTATTTCAATTTCCAGGAGTGTATAAATATGAATGTAATATAATAAATGGATGATGATGATGTTTGATTTTTCGGGCGCTCAACTGCAGTTTTGCTATTTGGGGAGGAAAATAACTGATGATGGTGGAAGTAGAGAGGATATAAAATGTAGACTGGCAATGGCAAGGAAAGCGTTTCTGAAGAAGAGAAATTTGTTAACATCGAGTATAGATTTAAGTGTCAGGAAGTCGTTTCTGAAAGTATTTGTATGGCGTGTAGCCATGTATGGAAGGGAAACATGGACGATAAATAGTTTAGAGAAGAAGCCAATAGAAGCTTTCGAAATGTGGTGCTACAGAAGAATGCTGACGATTAGATGGGTAGACCACATAAGTAATGATGAAGTATTGAATAGAATTGGGGAGAAGAGGAGTATGTGGCACAATTTGATAAAAAGAAGGGACCGGTTAGTAGGACATGTTCTGAGGCATCAAGGGATCACCAATTTTGTATTGGAGGGCAGCGTGGAGGGTAAAAATTGTAGAGGGAGACCAAGAGATGAATACACTAAACATATTCAGAATGATGTAGGTTGCAGTAGGTACTGGGAGATGAAGAAGCTTGCACAGGATAGAGTAGCATGGAGAGCTGCATCAAACCAGTCTCAGGACTGAAGTCCACAACAACAACGACAACATATAAAATTTCCAGCAAATAAACAATGTTTTCAGCCTTCAGTTGCAAGGTAATTTTACTCGTTTACCTAGGTTTCGATTCCAGTAATGGAATCTTCTTCAGAACAACAATGAAATTATTTTGTGAGCCAAACACTGGCCATGTCACAGATTAAAAATTAAAACATTAAAGACGCATAATCATAAGATTATGTCAGTCAAAATTAAAATCATTAGGGCGAACGTAGACGGAGCTGCGCCGGCCATAAATCAGGACCACACGTAAGCGGCTCGAAAAGTAGGCATATATATGCAATACATAATGGGGAAATGTTGTCTCCAAAATTCTCGAAAAGTTGTTGACCGATATAATTTAAATTTTTAACTATACTTTAATGTACTTTCGTACTGCCATGGGCTAAATATTTTTAAATAAAAATCTACAGGTATTTTGTTAGAATTTACTTCGAGTAAAACGTCCTGTGGTGTGCTCTGCTGAAAAAATGTGGAGTTTTGTTTTCTGTCTCACAGTCAAACAAATTGCTTCTTCTATATATACTATTTCTTAAAATGGTTCAAATGGCTCTGAGCACTATGGGACTTAACAGCTATGGTCATCAGTCCCCTAGAACTTAGAACTACTTAAACCTAACTAACCTAAGGACAGCACACAACACCCAGCCATCACGAGGCAGAGAAAATCCCTGACCCCGCCGGGAATCGAACCCGGGAACCCGGGCGTGGGAAGCGAGAACGCTACCGCACGACCACGAGATGCGGGCACTATTTCTTATTATATATATTTTTAAATAACTGTATATGCAGCAATTTCGTTCCTTTCCTTTCAGTCAGTTTTCGCAGAAAACGGGGAAGTTACGTGTATGGCTTAGCGAGTTATGAGTAGAATAGTACTATAGAATATGAATTTGCAGTAAGAATGAACGAGTCTCAAAGTCTGCGAGAAGAGTCGAGAGGTGATGGACAGAGATGGAGGAGGGACGAAATGGACATAAGGAAGGGGAAGGAGGGGGTGGAGAGAAAGACAGATAGATGGCCACGGTGGAGAGAAAGACAGATAGATGGCCACATAGAGGTGGAAGGAGATGGAAAGGGATGGGGGCAGCAAGACATTGACAGAGAGGAGTAGGAGTAGGTGATGCACAGAGTGGGGGAGAGGAGATTAAGAAGTATGGCCAACTCCATACATATTTAGCAACTGCATTGCCGTGTTGGCTAGTAGTAATATAAAGGCAAGTGGTTTTTTAGCGTTGCTATCAAAAATCTCGAAAATTCCTTGGCCAATTTATTCACATTTCCACACAATACTCTAACAAAAGAAGAAATGCCTATTACCGCTACTGTGACGGATACTGTAAGAAAATAAAAATAGTATATCCGTTATAGTAGCGGTAACAGTCATTTCTTCGTAGTAACTAGTTTCGGACCATCACGTGCGTTTTCAAGCCACAGCCTTAGACGTAACTGTAATCACACTGTCCACCGATATACATATGAGTAACCAGATGTTCATTATTCGTTACTGGTAATCATTACATGAATATAAAATGTTAAACTTCACATGGAAAAGCAATGTGATTTAATTCCAATCTAACGATTGGAAAGAAAACTATTTACTTTGGAGAAGGGATGTGCCATCGAACATTGAGCACGACAAGTGTGAACAACAAATATCGAACGAGAGTGTCGGTTTGTCTGAAGGACTGCAAAATATATCGACCGTCAAGATTCTTGACTTCAGTGTTGGAGAACTTGCCTTTCTTAACAGATGCATCGCGTGCATGATATATCGCGGATTAATGAACAACACGGATACAGTTTATTTCAGAATAGTAATACGAACTGATGTATTTTTTTCCTGTGTGCCTAACAGAAAAATCGTGTATACGAAAATTTCAGTTTCTGTTCGTAAAGTATCGTGAAGTGGGCCTATAAGAGATTTTGATATTCACTCTCTAATAGAACATTATTGTGGCTCCATGTTTTATTCGAAAGAATGTTTGGTTCTCACATACAAATTGGTTTTGGATATGATCTAAATACGTCTTCAGATTTGAACGCGAAAATAATACAGTCACTTAAGAGGGAGTATTTCAGAGCTTCAGAACACTTTGTTGTTTTTGAAGTGCGATGTGTAGAAAACTCTGTTTCAGGATAACAAAATAGTTTATTCTTACGCTAAGGACGTAGTATTCATATTGTAAACAGTTGTTCCACAAAATGCAATTAAGTGTCATTTCGATTTTATTAAGCCGGGCAACAGTTGTTTGTCTATTGGAATTTTCTCATACGTTGACTCAAACTGTAGCAACGAAGGAGCGACATGGGGCCACTGTAGGAGGTACAACTTTGAGGTAGGATCATGAATCGTGCGTGGGTGGGTAAGTGGGTGCGGCACTTGTGTGCGGAAAACGAAGGCCTGTGTTCTAGTCACAGTGTAGCACACAATTTTAATGTGCCAGGAATCTACTGTTTACAACAGATGATATTCCCCTGTGTGACGGGTTAACATGTGCTACAAGTCAGAGTTAGTTGTAATACAACGGGGTTCACAGCCAAATTGGATAGTGATGTCAGTAACTCCTGCATGTAGCCATTCCAACTAGCTCCTACCCTCGACGTCCGTAATATCAGAATGTTCAATACTGGCAGTGGAACTTTGATCCAGAGTCGTTATAGCCTTCCTAATTACTAAATCTACGCCTGTACCCATATCTCTAATCAGCAACCCACCGTACAGTGTGTGGCAGAGGGTGCATCACGAATTACTGTCACTGCGCACCTTTCCTGTTCTGGTCTCGAATGTTACGCTCAAAGATCGAAGGATTAGCAACTCTTCGTACAAGCTCTATTCTCTCTGATTTTACCATCATAATCTCTTCACGAGATCTATTTAGTACTGTGATATATATATATATATATATATATATATATATATATATATATATATATATATATATATAGGGTGTTTCAAAAATGACCGGTATATTTGAAACGGCAATAAAAACCAAACGAGCAGCGATAGAAATACACCGTTTGTTGCAATATGCTTGGGACAACAGTACATTTTCAGGCGGACAAACTTCCGAAATTACAGTAGTTACAATTTTCAACAACAGATGGCGCTGCGTGATGTGAAAGAGATAGAAGACAACGCAGTCTGTGGGTGCGCCATCCTGTACGTCGTCTTTCTGCTGTAAGCGTGTGCTGTTCACAACGTGCAAGTGGGCTGTAGACAACATGGTTTATTCCTTAGAACAGAGCCGGCCGATGGTGGCCGAGCGGTTCTGGGCGCTACAGTCTGGAACCGCGCGACCGCTACGGTCGCAGGTTCGAATCCTGCCTCGGGCATGGATGTGTGTGATGTCCTTAGGTTAGTTAGGTTTAAGTAGTTCTAAGTTCTAGGGGACTGATGACCACAGATGTTAAGTCCCATAGTGCTCAGAGCCATTCCTTAGAACAGAGGATTTTTCTGGTGTTGGAATTCCGCCGCCTAGAACACAGTGTTGTTGCAACAAGACGAAGTTTTCAACGGAGGTTTAATGTAACCAAAGGACCGAAAAGCGATACAATAAAGGATCTGTTCGAAAAATTTCAATGGACTGGGAACGTGACGGATGAACGTGCTGGAAAGGTAGGGCAACCGCGTACGGCAACCACAGAGGGCAACGCGCAGCTAGTGCAGCAGGTGATCCGACAGCGGCCTCAGGTTCCCGTTCGCCGTGTTGCAGCTGCGGTCCAAATGACGCCAACGTCCACGTATCGTCTCGTGCGCCAGAGTTTACACCTCTATCCGTACAAAATTCAAACGCGGCAACCCCTCAGCGCCGCTACCATTGCTGCACGAGAGACATTCGCTAACGATATAGTGCACAGGATTGATGACGGCGATATTCATGTGGGCAGCATTTCGTTTACTGACGAAGCTTATTTTTACCTGGACGGCTTCGTCAATAAACAGAACTGGCGCATATGGGGAACCGAAAAGCCCCATGTTGCCGTCCCATCGTCCCTTCATCCTCAAAAAGTACTGGTCTGGGCCGCCATTTCTTCCAAAGGAATCATTGGCCCATTTTTCAGATCCGAAACGATTACTGCATCACGCTATCTGGACATTCTTCGTGAATTTGTGGCGGTACAAACTGCCTTAGACGACACTGCGAACACCTCGTGGTTTATGCAAGATGGTGCCCGGCCACATCGCACGGCCGACGTCTTTAATTTCCTGAATTAATATTTCGATGATCGTGTGATTGCTTTGGGCTATCCGAAACATACAGGAGGCGGCGTGGATTGGCCTCCCTATTCGCCAGACATGAACCCCTGTGACTTCTTCCTGTGGGGACACTTGAAAGACCAGGTGTACCGCCAGAATCCAGAAACAATTGAACAGCTGAAGCAGTACATCTCATCTGCATGTGAAGCCATTCCGCCAGACACGTTGTCAAAGGTTCAGAGACTACGCCATATTATTGCTACGCATGGTGGATATGTGGAAAATACCGTACTATAGAGTTTCCCAGACCGCAGCGCCATCTGTTGTTGAAAATTGTAACTACTGTAATTTCCCAAGCATACTGCAACAAACGGTGTATATCTATCGCTGCTCGTTTAGTTTTTATTGCCGTTTCAAATATACCGGTCATTTTTGAAACACCCTGTATATATATATATATATATATATATATATATATATATATATATATAATTGCTGTTTTGCCCTTAAAGAGCGCAGTTGGACTAAACTACATGGTCAGTTCCGTTTGCTGCCTTCCTTGCTACCCAAACTTTCCTCATTCGCTCACTGTGTTTCTGTTTCCGGTCCTCTGTCCATGCATCTTGTCGGCTTTGTGTCTTCGGCTTCATCTTGATTGCTTTTTTGGTTGCCCATATTTCTTTCATCTTCCGGCTGTGATTTTGCTTGCGTTCTTCGCTCCATTTTACGTCTGTTCGTTTGTCACAGTGTATCTCATGTAGTTTACTTTTCTTAATGATGTTTCTGAGTTTTATTCTGTCGTTTATTGTGTCTGCTGTTATGCTGAGTTGGTTCAGGTCGTTTTTTACCTCTGCCACCCATCTGTTGTTTCTAGTGGTTACCCAGTCAAAGATCTGTTTGGTCAGTCTGTGTGATGGCATTCTCTATAGGTGTCGATAGGATTGTAGTCTGCATTTTCTTATGTTTTCTGTGATTGTCTCCGTATGTTTGTATAGTTCTCTGTAGGTTTCTTGATCCATATTCCATTGTTGTTAGTTGCGGCAAATATTTTCCTAAGTATTTTCCGTTCTACTTTTTCTAGTTGTCTGATACGTGTATGCCCTAGGATTAGTGTGGTCTCTGCTTCATATAGTGCCTCGGGGAGCACCACCGTGTCGTAGTGGCGTAATTTGGCTTTTTATGAGATAGACTTCTTGTTGTAATGATTCCAACACTAATTGTATGCCTTGTCCAGTTTAGTTTTTCTTCCTTAGTTTGAGTCTCTGTTATGTCCACTCATTTGTAGTGTTTCACCGAGGTATTTGAAGTTTGCCGTTTTGTAAATCGTGCCATACTTTGTGTTCAGAGATGAGAGTTTCTTCGTGCTTATAAACTGTGTCTTTTCGTAAAAGATCTGTCGTCCAGTTTTGGAAGCGACTTTGTGCAGTTTTTCAATAGCGTCTTTTGTTTCGTTTGTACCTACCGTGACAATCGCCAAATCGTCTGCAAAAGCCAAGCATTTAATCTGTAGGTTTCCTAAGGTTATCCCCTTTTATTACCTTGTCTAACACTAGATTGAAAAGGAGAGGTGAGAGGCCATCGCCTTGTCGGACACCTGTGCGTATTTCAAAGGGCTCTGATAGTTCTCCACAGAACTTTTAATTTGGAGGTCGTGTTGGTCAAAGTTTGCTCTATGGTAGCCCGTGTTTTGTTGTCTACTTTGTATTCTGCTAGAATTTTGAAGAGAGTTTTCTGGTCGATAGAGTCGTACGCCTTTTTGAAGTCACCAAAGGCTATGATCAGGTTCTGTCTGTGTTGTAAAATCATTTTCAGGCTCCAAATTTGTTCCGCACAAGTTGGTGTTTTTAGGTATTTATGCTCTCGGAATTTTGACAATAAATCACACCGTGCTGCAAAATGTCTCTCTTGTAGTGTCCACCACCGGACTCGGACACACATCTCCGTGACGCTCACTAAGCGACACCGAGACGAATGGTGCTGCTCTCCTTTGAATATTCTGTTCTCTCTGTATTAACTGTACGCAGACGGATGAGCAGTACTCCAGTGACTGTAGAACTGGGTCTTCTTCAGCTATCTCCCTCTTGGCCAAACTACACTCGCTAAGAATTCTTCCAAGATATGTCATTTTGGCATGTGCTACACACCAGACAAAGTTCGTCACCACTCACGAGACACCTTGCTGTCACTGTATACCACCACCGCCATCCACGTAACGACCTCAGTTCGGCCACGAGAGTCCACAAGCTTCTTCAGGTATGCCACGCACTGTTAAGCCGGTCACTGATTGATCTCCATATTTCTACCAAAAGAGGAGAATGTGGACTGCTACTTTTCCCCGTCGTTCCAGACAGTTCCAGACATTTCCCATGGGATTAAAATACGTTGATGTAACGAACTTTCCGAAATAGTCGAGTCTAAACATCCGTAGCATGGAGTTACGTTCTTAATATTCGCTCAAAGATGAATCTGCGTTTACTGAAGCTCCATTTGCTGTCGGGTTTGAAACTGATCGTCACTGCTGAGGCGTGACACATGTGACACACAGGGGGTGTGAGAGGAGAGGCGTGGAGATCAGGGGTGCTGTGTAGAGCTGAGTGTTTACTACTGAACTTGTTCAGGGCTGACAAATTTTTATTTTGAAATTTTCATTCCCCTTCTTTATTTCTTTTCTTTTCCTTTTCATAAAGCCTGTTTAACAGTTTGCTGCGTTATGCGCCCATTTACATGTCCGATGTCCCTTCAGTGATCCAGGCGCCGAAAGCAAGGATCCATATCAGCTTTACGGGCTCTGCTTGAGTGCCAATGCCGGTGCACAACCCATCGGCTGCGGAAAGAGCAGTGGCCGCTCTAAGCCAAACCTAAGGTTACTCAAACTAGTAAACTCACAATTAGTAGCATAATTAGGCAGACACCGTTTAGGACTATGTCAGTAGACCCTTACAAAAAAACTATGTCTGCTCTTACAACCACTAGCCGTAACTTAAACCAGGTCTTCAGTTTAAGGTGTGGACCTAACCCCTTTAAAACTAAACAGGCACTAGCCACTACTTAAAATCAAACACACTGAAACAGTAACGTCCGCCACAGGCTATCCAATGAACACCAAGTGAGAATCATTCCTGGTGGAGGCCTTTACAAAATAAACGTAAGAATCGCCGCTGAGAAAAGTGGAAGACGGGGACAACAAACACATCTGTTGTTCCTTTAGTACTATACGAGGTCAATTAAATAACTACTGAAACGCCCATAATAAAAAATATGTACAAGCACAAACGTTTTTGAGCCACTACCTAGTGTAACAAATTTATCTGTGGAGGAAACTTTTAAAATATCTGCCTGTTACATTGTGACTTATGGAACAGCCTTTATCTGTATTTACAGAAACCCAGTATTGGAAAATAAGAGAGAATTTTTTGAAAGTTTGGACATCTTATTAAACACATTGTTTTTAATGAAAGTTAAGGTAATTCTAATGGCTGACTTTAATATTAATTTCAACTCCAGTACTTCTGACAACTTGGAAATAAATAGCTTAGTTAAAAGCTATGGGATGAATATCATGCTGAAGAATGTAATCACCAGACCTGGTAGTGTAAACATGGGTACTTGTATAGACAATATTGTTACAACGTTTCACTCTTCAAAATACGATACAAATGTGATTGAAACTCTTCTTTCTGATCATCATGGAATTATTTTTCATGTAAACATGGATGCAATGATTTTTAATGTCACCAAGCCTTCTGTGCTTTGTAAGACACAATGTACAATTAGTGACTGTCATATATCTGTTTTTCTAAAATGTCTCAGAGAAATTAATTGGTTGTGTGTGTATGGTAACACTGGAGCAGTAAACCAGTTCAACAACTTTCTTGAATTATTCATGTGGGCAGTTAACATTGGCCTGCCACTAAAGAACAAATATGTTAAAATGAGCAGAGTATCAACTATCAATAAAAATAAGTGGTACACACAGGAAATACGAAAACTTTAAGATCAATGCAACAATTTCTATTACCTAACAAAGAATTCATCTTGTCTGCATGCCAAAGTAAGATATAAAGAATGCACATATCAGTACAGAATGGGTATTAAGAAAGCTAAATTAGAATATAATTGCAGATTGGTTGCAGAAGCTATTAATAAACCAAAAGAAATGTGAAAAATCATTAATGAGAATCTAGCATCAGGTAGCACAGAATGTGTATGTAGATCCAAAATTAGTGCTGATAGTTTCAATAATTATTTTGTGAACAGTGTAGATAGTGTAGTTACTAAGATATCTCTTAGTAAACATGAACCTAGCTACTGTTTGGATGTTGCCTATAAAAACCAAAATGCTATGGAAAATGTGTTTAATTTTGAACACGTTTGTGTAGAAGATGTACACTCTGTCATTCTTTCTCTTACCAAAAGTGATTCACTGTATATTTACAATATCAGATCTAAAATACTGAAACTGTGTAGTCATAATATAGCAGACGTTCTCTGTCACATCATAAACTACTGCTTTGATGAAAGTTGTTTCCCTGAAAATTTAAAAGTAGCTAAAGTGATCCCAGTCCACAAAAAAGATGACAATAATTTGCCTAGCAATTATAGGCCAGTTTCTCTTGTAGAAACTAATGAGTATTCAAATAATCAATTTTGTAGATTCTCATCAATTACTTTCAAATAGCCAATTTGGGTTTAGGAAAAATCTATCAACATGTGATGTTATGAACTACATATGTAACTGTCTTGAAGCAAAAGAAGAAAATTTTGTTGTAAGTACAAAGTTTTTTCATTTATCAAAAGCGTTTGACACTGTGTGCCACAACACTGCTGCTGAAATTAAAAACTGTAGGTTTCTCAGTCTCTGCTACCAAAATTATTTAGTCATACTTATCTAATAGATCTCAAACTGTTTACTTCAATAACCAATATTCTAGTTTCTTACCCATTAACCATGGTGTTCCTCAAGGGTCAATCTTGGGCCCTCTCTTGTTAATATTATGTATGAATGACCTACCTGGCAATGTAATAGATGATACTACAAATTGTTACTTGTATGCAAATGATATCAGTTTAAGTGTTACAGTGCATACAAACAAAAACATAAGAAACTCTACCTCCCTCAAAGTAGATATACTTTCTGACTGGTGCAATGCCAATAGCCTGTCTATGAACATGAATAAAACACAGGTATTAAACATTTCATATAACAATAGAATCACCTTAGATACAGTTCCTGTAAAGTTTCTTGGCATTGTTTTGCAGAATAATTTACGCTGGCAGGCACAGTTGAATTATTTAACACCAAAAATTTCTAAAGGAATATTTATGCTCAGAAAATTACAAGCAACAGTAAATGAGAAAATTTTGCTTTCTGTTTATTATAGTTATATTCACTCCCATTTGACGTATGGGACAATCTTGTGGGGAAATAATTGCTACTCAAAATGCTTATTTACAGCCCAGAAAAAAGCTGTCAGAGTGATATGTAAAGTGCCTCCTGGAACTCACTGTAGAGAATTATTTATTAAACTTAGTATTATGGCCCTGCCATGTATATACATATTTCAATGTCTCTTGTACATTAAAAAGAACTTGTCTAGTTTTGATCTGAATTCTGATGTACATAGTTATAACACATGACACTGTAATGATGTAAGAAAAGACTACTGCTCATATACCAAAACTCTAAATAGCTTCAAACACACATCTGTAAAGCTATTTAATATACTACTGGAGTCAGTTAAGAGTCTGAAGCTGAAAAAATTTAAGATATTTGTAAGAACTTCATTAATTCAAAATTGTTTTATACAATGGAAGATTTCTGTGAGCATAATTTCTAACATAGACTAATTATTTGTGTATTTATTGTCATTGTTGTTTGTACATTTATTGACGTTGCTTATACAAGTTTTACATCCCTGTAAATGTTTTGTTTTTGGGCAATAAAAATCAATCAATCAATCAATCATGTTCATACAATGAGCCACAAAGACCTCGCATTCTTGAAGGCACTCAAAATGCACAACAGCAACTCTGGGAACACGCGTCAGTCATAGGAAAGATATCCCCAAAATACGGCGGCAACACACGAAACCAATACGAGCAAACACGACAGCGACATCATTAAATACGCCGACGTATGTGGAAGTAGGCACGACGATATCATAGCAAACTAAAATACAGTCAACCAAATACAATACTGTGTCAGACATTGCTCTCACAAACAACTTGTTCACAGATGAAGCCACCACGTGGACATCTAAAGAACAGTGGTACGTCCAGTGTAAATTTAGTGACTGGCAATGCGCACAGTACACACACGTGACACTTTCCAGTCATCCTCTCGGAAACGTACTAAGTATTTCCTCGTCAGTAAACACTACTCGTGTCATTTCCTAAAACACTGAATCAACATGGTTTCGATGTGTTAGCAGAAGCTAATACAACATAACAAACTGTCAAATTATACGCCACTATTTTTCACTAGCAAACACACGGAACATACGTGCCTCACTACCGATCACTCGTCACTGTGCAACCTCTCGCAGTGCAGCTATAATCGATTCCGGAACGCGCGATTCCAACAAACGAGGAACACACCTGCAACTGACAGTTACTACAAACCGGCTCTGACAATAATCGTGCGTGCGGACGGCAGGAAGAATTTTAAGCCGTGGACTACCAATGCACACCGGACGTTTGTGAGTGACCTAACTCGCACGTCACAGGGGAACCACTCCGACGGAGCTATACCAGATTTACTAACGCACAGCACGAAACACACCAGGAACGTACAAGCCTTTTACTTTCTCACAAAAGCACACCTACAATTGCATGTAGGTTGCCAACTGTAAGTAGGCTGTTTATGTTTTCTTTATGTAAGTAGGCTGTTTAGGTTCTTATATTGGTAACGCCGCCGCCACGTAGCGCTCTCTGTATGAAAATAAAATCACTGGCTGTGCTGTGTGCAGTCTGTGGCTAGTTTGCATTGTTGTCTGCCATTGTAGAGCGGCAGCTGGATGTGAACAGCTCGTAGCGTTGCGCAGTTGGAGGTGAGCCGCCAGCAGTGGTGGATGTGGGGAGAGAGATGGCGGAGTTTTGTAATTTGTCATGAACTACTATATATATTATGACTATTAAGGTAAATACATTGTTTGTTCTCTATTAATATCTTTCATTTTCTAACTATCCCTATCAGTAGTTAGTGCCTTCTGTAGTTTGAATCTTTTATTTATCCAGCAATAGTGGCGCTCGCCGTATTGCAGTAGTTCGAGTAACGAAGATTTTTGTGAGGTAAGTGATTTGTGAAAGGTATAGTTTAATGTTAGTCAGGGCCATTCTTTTGTAGGGATTTTTGAAAGTCAGATTGCGTTGCGCTAAAAATATTGTGTGTCAGTTTAAGCACAGTCGTGTATAAATTGTTCTAAGGGGACGTTACACAACCACCGACAACAACTCTAATCAGGCAGTGGTAGAACCTAACAAAGGTTAAGTAATACTTCCACATTTCAAAATAAGTTCACAAATAATGTGACAGCAGACAGAACAACTCAAAATCACTTTCACTCTCAGCCGCGCACTGACCCACCAACGAATAACTTTCCCGACTGCACATGCTCTTAGGACAGCGGGCATAGACCAATAATAGAACTCCAGCCGAGCACTTCAAACACCGAAAGATGAGAGGCACTACTGGGGAACTGAGTACCCAAAGAATGGAAAGTTGCACAGGTCACACCAATATTCAAAAAAGATAGTAGGGGTATTGCACTAAATTACAGGCCCATATCGTTAACGTCGATATGCTTCAGGATTTTAGAACATATATTGTGTTCGAACATTATGAATTACCTAAAAAAAAATGGTGTATTGACACACAGTGAACATGGGTTTAGAAATCATCGTTCCTGTGAAACACAACTAGCTCTTTATTCACATGAAGTGCTGAGTGCTATTGACAAGGGATTTCAGATCGATTCCGTATTTCTAGATTTCCGGAAGGCTTTTGACACTGTAACAGACAAGCGGCTCGTAGTGAAATTGCGTGCTTATGGAATATCGTCTCAGTTATGTGACTCGATGTGTGATTTCCTGTCAGAGAGGTCACAGTTCGTAGTAATTGACGGAGAGTCATCGAGTAAAATAAAAGTGATTTCTGGCGTTCCCCAAGCTAGTGTTACAGACTCTTTGCTGTTCCTTATGTATATAAACGATTTTTGAGACAATCTGAGCAGCCGTCTTCGGTAGTTTGTAGATGACGCTGTCGTTTATCGACTAGTAAAGTCATCAGATGATCAAAACAATCTGCAAAACGATTTAGAAAAGATATGTGAATGGTGCGAAAAGTGGCAGTTGACCCTAAATAACGAAATGTGTGAGGTCATCCACATGAGTGCTAAAAGGAATTCGGTAAACTTCGGTTACACGATAAATCCGTCTAATCTAAAAGCCGCAAATTCAACTAAAAACCTAGGTATTACAATTACGAACAACTTAAATTGGAAGGAACACATAGAAAATGTCGTGGGGAAGGCTAACCAAAGACTGCGTTTTATTGGCAGGACACTCAGAAAGTGTAACAGACCTACGCTTGTCCGTCCTCTTTTAGAATACTGCTGTGCGGTGTGGGATCCTTGCCAGACAGGACTGACGGAGTACATCGAAAAAGTTCAAAGAAAGGCAGCGTGTTTTGTATTATCGCGAAATATGGGAGAGAGTGTCACAGAAATGATACAGGATTTGGGCTGGAAATCATTAAAAGAAAGGCGTTTTTCGTTGCGACGGAATCTTCTCACGAATTTCCAACACCAACTTTCTCCTCCGAACGCGAAAATATTTTGTTGACACCGACCTACATAGGGAGGAACGAACACCACGATAAAATACGGGAAATCAGAGCTCGTACGGAAAGATATAGGTGTTCATTCTTTCCGCGCACTATACGAGATTGGAATAATAGAGAAATGTGAAGGTGGTTCGATGAACCCTCTGCCAGGCACCTGGATGTGACTTGCGGAGTATCCATGTAGATGCAGACTTAGCTGGCCGTATCAAGTAAGAAGAATACTAAACGGTACAGAAGTCCACAGCAGTGCTCACAACGTCGCGGCAGGATGACCCATTGTAGGCTGTTAACGAAGATACGAGCATGTGGAATAAGTTCACACGTACGTGAGTGGCTCTAAGATTTCTTGAATAATAGAAACTAGTACGTTTTCAAGAAGAATATAATAATACCAATCCCAAAGAAAACAGGTGTTGACAGATGTGAAAATTACGGAACAATCAGTTTAATAAGCCACAGCTGCAAAGTACTAACACGAATTCTTTACAGACGAATGGAAAAACTAGTAGAAGCCGACCTCGGGGAAGATCAGTTTGGATTCCGTAGAAATACTGGAACACGTGAGGCAATACTGACCTTACGACTTATCTTAGAAGAAAGATTAAGGAAAGGCAAACCTACGTTTCTAGCATTTGTAGACTTAGAGAAAGCTTTTGATAATGTTCACTGGAATACTCTCTTTCAAATTCTAAAGGTGGCAGGGGTAAAATACAGGGAGCGAAAGGCTATTTACAATTTGTACAGAAACCAGATGGCAGTTATAAGAGTTGAGGGAAATGAAAGGGAAGCATTGGTTGGGAAGGGAGTGAGACAGGGTTGTAGCCTCTCCCCGATGTCATTCAATCTCTATATTGAGCAAGCAGTAAAGGAAACAAAAGAAAAATTTGGAGTAGCTATTAAAATCCATGGAGAAGAAATAAAAACTTTGAGGTTCGCCGATGACATTGTAATTCTGTTAGAGACAGAAAAGGACTTGGAAGAGCAGTTGAACGGAATGGATGGTGTCTTGAAGGGAGGATATAAGATGAACATCAACAAAAGCAAAACGAGGATAATGGAATGTAGTCGAATTAAGTCGGGTGACGCTGAGGGTATTAGATTAGGAAATGAGACACTTAAAGTTGTAAAGGAGTTTTGCTATTTGGGGAGCAAAATAACTGATGATGGTCGAAGTAGAGAGGATATAAAATGTAGACTGGCAATGGCAAGGAAAGCGTTTTTGAAGAAGAGAAATTTGTTAACATCGAGTATAGATTTAAGTGTCAGGAAGTCATTTCTGAAAGTATTTGTATGGAGTGTAGCCATGTATGGAAGTGAAACATGGACGGTAAGTAGTTTGGACAGGAAGAGAATAGAAGCTTTTGAAATGTGGTGCTACAGAAGAATGCTGAAGATTAGATGGGTAGATCACATAACTAATGAGGAAGTATTGAATAGGATTGGGCAGAAGAGAAGTTTGTGGCACAACTTGACCAGAAGAAGGGATCGGTTGGTAGGACATGTTCTGAGGCATCAAGGGATCACCAATTTAGTATTGGAGGGCAGTGTGGAGGGTAAAAATCGTAGGGGGAGACCAAGAGATGAATACACTAAGCAGATTAAGAAGGATGTAGGTTGCAGTAGGTACTGGGAGATGAAGAAGCTTGCACAGGATAGAGTAGCATGGAGAGCTGCATCAAACCAGTCTCAGGACTGAAGACCACAACAACAACAACAACGTTTTCCTCGACGACGCATGTTCGTGAGACACAAGGGTATCGTCAGGAGTGCCTCATGGAAGTGTGACAGGACCGCCTCTGTTATTCTTTGTGTACGTAAATGATTTGCCGCACAGTGTGGGCAGCAATCTGCGGCAGATTGCTGATGATACCGTGGTATACTGTAAGGTGCTGAAGTTGAGAGACTCTTACAGGGGAGACTCAGATTCAGTTATAAGTTGGCACAGTGGATTGGCCTTCAAAAACTGAACACAGACCAATCGAGAAAACAGGAAGAAGTTGTGTGGAACTATGAAAAAAAAAATAAGCAAAATATACAAACTGAGTAGTCCATGCGAAAGACAGGCTACATCAAGGATACAGTGAGCCCAGGAGCGCCGTGGTCCTGTAGTTAGCGTGAGCAGCTGCGGAACGAGAGGTCCTTGGTTCAAGACTTCCTTCGAGTGAAAAGTTTACTTTCTTTATTTTCCCAAAGTTATGATCTGTCCGTTCGTTCATTGACGTCTCTGTTCACTGTAATAAGTTTAGTGTCTGTGTTTTGCGACCGCACGGCAAAACCGTGCGATTCGTAGACGAAAGGACGTGCCTCTCCAATGGGAATCGAAAACATTTGATCGCAAGGTCATAGGTCAACCGATTCCTCCACAGGAAACCACGTCTGATATATTCTATACGACAATGGTGACGGCATGTGCGTCACATTACAGGAATAATTTGTCGACCCACCTAACTTGTACACTTGCCGAATGGGTAAAAAGATTCTTCTACCTTGCCCGATTTAGGTTTTCTTGTGGATGTGATAATCACTCCCAAAAAAGTGATGAAAACATAGGAGTTTGTCACATAAACTGCAACAAATGAATGCAACAGTTTCACAGTCGCACAGTTTTCCCTGTTGTCTGTCAAAACATATGTTTTTAACGTTTTCAAATTTTTCAGTTTAGGTGTAGCGTTCCCATACCACGGCGCAGTTACCTTGCGTCGGACGGACGGACAGATAATAATTGTCTGAAAATAAAAAATTAAACCTTTTACTCGAGGGAGGACTTGAACCAAGGACCTCTCGCTCCGCAGCTGCTCACGCTAACCACGGGACCACGGCGCTCGTGAGTTCAGATCATCCTTGATGTTGCTTATCTTGCGCAAGTACTACTCAGTTTGTATATTTTGCTTATTTTTTCATAGTTCCACACAACTTCTTCCTGTTGTCTCGATTGATCTGTGTTCAGTTTTTCAAGGCCTATCCACTGTGCCAACTTATAACTAAATCTGAGGGGGTGCGATGGGGAGGTTCCCTTGTTAGAAATATACAAAACAACATAATTTCCAGTTGTTGTGATGAATGGCATCTAGCTCTAAATGTGGGAAAATGTAAGTGAATGCAGATGAGTAGGAAGAACCTGTAATGTTAGGCCACAATGTTAGTAGTGTCCTGCTGGACACAGTCAAGTCGTTTAATGTATGGGCGTGACGTTGCAAAGCGATATGAAATGGAACAAGCATGGGAGAACTGTGGTAGGGAAGGCGAATGGTCGACTTTGGTTCATCGGCAGAATCTTAGGAAAGAGTGGTTCGCCTGTAAGGGAAACCACATATAGGACGCTGGTGCGACGTATTCTTCACTACTGCTCGAGCGTTTGGGATCCGTACCAGGTCGGACTGAAGGAAGACATCGAAGCAATTCACAGGCGGGCTGCTAGATTTGTTACCGGTAGGTTCGAACAACACGTGTTGCGGAGATGCTTCAGGAACTCGAATAGGAATCCCTAGAGGGAAGGTGGCGTTCTTTTCGAGGCGTCTGATTGTGTAGATCGTTTTACTCTCTTAGAAAAACTCAGATCTTATGAGAATTATTGCTTTACACATAACTGATTTGAATCACACTTAACAAACGGAATACCAAAGGTTTGACAATGTCGGAAGGCTAAAAAAGTTTTGTGACTGGCGAGAAATCTGAAAGGGAGTGAGACACGGTTCAATTTTTGATCCACTCCTGTTCCTCATATACATACATGAATGACCTGCCATTCATATTCAACAAGCAGAATTGGTATCTTTTGCAGGCGATAACAGTTTTGTAATGAATCCCAATATAGAGAAAGCAACAGAAGATATGGTAGACAGTAACAGAGGACATATAATTTCTACACAATTATAAAGTCATTCTCAGAAAACTCTCCCTAAGTTTTGAATAAACGCACTACATTCAGTTGTCCGCAGCTCGTGGTCGTGCGGTAGCGTTCTTGCTTCCCGCGCCCGGGTTCCCGGGTTCGATTCCCGGCGGGGTCAGGGATTTCTCTCTGCCTCGTGATGACTGTGTGTTGTGTGATGTCCTTAGGTTAGTTAGGTTTAAGTAGTTCTAAGTTCTAGGGGACTGATGACCGTTGATGTTAAGTCCCATAGCGCTCAGAGCCATTTGAACTACATTCAGTTCTGCACAACAAATAGTCGTATCATCATTAGTTTCAGCACATGAGTGGGACTCAGTAAAAAGGTTGGAATGCTTCATATCTTTTGATGTGCACGTTTATGGACACTTGAACTGGAAGTAGCATATTACTGAGCTTTTCAAACAATAAGTTGAGCTGCATTTACTCCTAGTATAATTGCTCATCTTGGAAACGAAAGAATTAACCTCCTGTCATATATTGCATATTTATTCTCAGTAATGTCTTATGGAGTAATTTTCTGGGGTAACCCATGGTATAAAGAGAAATTATTGATTACACAGAAGCGAGCAGTAAGAATAATTTGTGGTGTTCACCAACAGATGTCATGTAGGTACCTCTTTAATAGGCTAGGCATTTTAACTGCGCCGTCACAATACATATATTCGCTAATGAAAGTCGTCATAAATAATCCATCACAATTCGAGGACAACAGTCGTGTCCATAGTTACAACACTAGAGTGAAAACAACCTTTATTAATCGTTATTAAAGCTGATAGTGGCTCAGAAAGGAAGTCAATATGCAGAAATAAAGATTTTTGATCATTTGCCCAGTACCATAAAATGTCTGCAGGCAACAAGGCAAGTATTAAATCTAATTTAAAAGTATTTCTCCTGAACAATTCCTTACATTCTGTTACGAATTTCTAATTAAAAACTGGTATCCAGCATAAGAAAGTGTAGTTCTATGAATAGCATTAAAAATGATGAATTCACTAATTTTAATACTAATCATGTATACATATCCGGCAAACTGACTCGTTCTACATTCTGTCGATAAAAGGAACACGTATACATGGGACACGTAAGCCAACTAACTAACTAAATAACTGGCAACCTTATTGACGATGTGGTCGTGGACATGAGCAAACACGATATCTCCTCTCTGCCGTTCTGTCATGTGTACAAAGCATACAACCAACTGGTACTTAACACCATTTCACTGCTGTGGCATACACCTGCTTTCGAGGGTACCAGTTATATACATAAATCTACATACATATACTTACGACAGGAAACAGTGAATGCCGGAGGTCACATGGTACTAGTATTATCGATTTTCTCTTGTGTTCCTTTTGCCTCTTGAACTAGGGTCAAATGGAATTCCGTTTAAGTTCCTTGAACGTTTCTGTTACACTTCCGTATGGGCTATACCGACGTGTTACAATCCTGGCAGCGCGTCTATAGGTTCGTTCGATGTCTATTGTTGCGCCTATTTGATAAGGACTGCGTGCGCTGGGACAGTACTGTAGAACTGATGAAAACATCGTCTTGCATGCGATTTACTTCAAAGATGCATTGTGTTCCCCACAACTCGTCCAACAGATCTAAGTCTACCACTGGCGTTCCCTGATACTGATTTTAGCTGATAGTCTAGTTTCGCCTGTCTTTCTAGAGTTATTCGTAAATATTTTTGCGATGAGAATTGCTCAAGGTGTTCAACGCTAATTCTATAATCAGATACGGCTGGGTTCTTTTCCTTTGTTGCAGGAGTTATCTCATATTTGTCCACATTTAGAGAGAGCTGCCGTGAACTACAATGTGTACAAATTATGTCCAAGCTTTCTGAGATTCGTTGCTCTCCTGCACAAAACGTTAGCATAAGTGAACAACCTTACACTGTTGCTGCTCGTGTCTGATTTATGAATATTGACTTGTTTATGTATACTGAGAATATTACATGCTTTAATATGCGTCCATTGTTGAAAAAATATAACACTGTGATTGGGAATTAAGTGACTGGCTGAATATGTTCCTCAATTTTTCATAATTTTTACTACACAATAACATGATTGTTTTAAAAAGCCGAAATCGGTTTGGATCAGACAATGGACATCTTCAGACTAAAAGCACCGGTGCAAGTGGTTTCTGCTGGTAGCAACGGAAGTGAAATTCCTTGCAGCAGGTTCCACTGGTCTGAAGATGACCAATGTCTGACCCAAACCGATTTCGACATTTTAAAATGTTCATGCGATTGTATCCTAAGAAAGACGAAAACTTAAGGCACGTACTGTGATCTATTACTCAAATACTTTATGAAGAAACCACATATGTAATAGCTATGATCGTTTATTCGTTGTTGGTCGCCGATGTTGCGCAGTGTCGGAGACGATCTACAGTCGTACAAAGTAGATTGGTAAAATTACCATAGGCTATGGTAGACTGTTAATAGTAAGCACAGTCTACGGCAGTTTTCCCGGTAGCTCTGGTCAGTTAAGATCGTATCTGCATTGCCTGTACTTTACGAACCGTGTTACCTGTATGTTTGGTGTGCTGAATACGTATTGGGCGTTATCTCATTTCGATCATTTGGTTTGCGTATGAGATCAGTGTCTTAGTAGAATCCCTAGAAAGCAGAAGCTGTGAAATGTCTGAAAAGTGAAGGGCAGCATCATTTATGGAACATGTTTGTTCTACATAGTTATTTTAAATGCAAAAACTATTTATATAATAATTCAAATTGTCAAATATGAATTAAAGTTTTATTCGAAAATTCTTGCTTTGCAAGGTCAAACAGAGGGGTGTTGAAGTAAAAGTAATAATAAAAAATACCGATTTATCATAAAGCGCCAGAAAACGCATTTTACTAAAAGAAAGGTAAATTACAAGAAAACTGAAAAACTAAAACATGTCAAACACCGCTTCAATACTTCGTCGAGCTTGTACAAAATATTTTGTTGTTGTTCATATACAACGTTCGCACTTATCTATAATAGCAGGAATCTCTTCCGTTTGATCGTGAGCTACATTAAGGACAAAAAACAATGATAATAAAGATATTTCATGTTTGTGCTTGTAATCTGTATTTGCATAAAAATAATTGTTTTGGTTAAATAAAATCACAGAAGTTATGGGATCAAATAATTATTATTACATATAAAATGCAATTTATACTTTGTAAGGACGCAGAATAAACTAACACTGAAAGATGTGCAGTTCTAATTATATGCAAAATGACCTGTGTTTCCTTTCCTGCCAGTGTTACCAACACTGCCAGTAGTCCTACCATTCATTATGTGATTTATTTATTGTACCAAAACGACCGAAACTTAATTTTCGTAGAGCACATCTCTACCACTAAAGGACAAGTGTGCTGGTCGACTAAAGGCTCATTCACACAAGATGTCAACGGAACGGAATGGACTGTCTCTAGATGGAAAGTAAACAGGACGTCAATTCTCTTAGATTAGCACCGGAAGATGAGAGTGAGTTTATCACATATCGTCTGTGATACAAAAAGTCGGGATATAGTTATAGAATTCAAGAAATGAGAACGATAAACTTAATTAACAGCCAAAGGAAACTTCGTAACGGATATTCTTCATCTATTTTGTTTGATATATTGCTGGGATGTGAAACAACGTTTCAAAACATCTACATTTATTTTCTAGCGAAACTTTATACATTCAAACCCATCATACATAAATTATAAGGAATTACATAGAACCTGTTACCCTTATCTATTATGTTTGTAGCAAATGATGTCACAAAAAACTGTACTTTTTTCATTCAATAGAGCTGACTTTATCACTTAATAAACGGTTGTTTAATGAAAATTGTCTCCTAGGTTTACGCTCTTATTTATTTGCAGTGCTGGCTTCCGCTCTGTTCTGTTGTTGTGAAACGTAAATCATTTTGCGCTTTCAGATATCCGTCTCGCTTACGGAAGAACACTCAGTGCAAAAATCTATCCAAATCATCACGGAAGATTTGCAATTTGTCACGGAAACAATTCAAAATAATGGAATAAAGATGAACTATAATGTAGGTGAGAGCGGTGAAAGTAAGTTAACATTCAAATTTAACAAAAAGGCCAACACATTCCTTCCCATCAACTTTGACCTAGTAACTTTCTACCAAGAAAGCTTGTAGGTGACGTGGTGTAACGTTCGGCTTCGTCAAGAGTGAATCGGCCTTTATGCTAATACTCATGTTAATAGGATGTCTGGCGAGCTTATTATTTAGTCATCTGGTTAGTTTGATGTTCCGTAAATTATCTGCACGACGTGGGACGAGAGATTTTACATACACATCACAAATTAATTTTTGAATAAGGCTACATGCTAAGTACTTATAAAAGGTGTATTTTTCCTAAATATCTACATATTTGAGCTAGTAATTCTTATCCATCACCTTTTATGCATTACATTAACAGAATTTCTTCTACAGGCCAGAAGGAGCTATCAAGGAGAAACGTTTGCAGATCTTTTCAAATTTTACTTTGCTTTTTCTCAGACATTTTATATCCCTGGGAAAGCTAATAAATTTTTTTTGGTTACAACATCGTGCACCCCATTGAGTGCTAAAGACAACGTTATGCAGAGCAATGAATGTTTGTTTCCTTCTGATTTTATAATTATTTGCATCATTGTCCCTTTTGATCTGCAGTGGATTGTTTATAACAAAAACTTCATGAGGAAATAAAGGTACTGAGAAGCAGTAGTCAGGATGCCCAACTCTTTAAACTGATGTCTACAAGATGATCGTGGATGTTCACGATATATGACCCTTACAACATGTTTTCGACCAATGTCAACTTACTAATTTGTCTCTCTCGAAGATTTGCTATGAAGCAAGGTGAAAATGTGACTGAACTAAGTTGTATTAGGAGTACCAAAACATACTTTTTCCAGTTTAAATTCTCATCGGTACGAACACCAAAGATTTTTGCAGTTTCAACCTGATTTATTATTACCATGGTACTGCTGTTATACGTGTAGTACCTCTAGATGTGTAGAACTGAATATGTTGCGTCTTTTTAAAATTAAGGGTGAGACTTTTCGCAGAAAAACAGTCTTCGATATTTTAAGAAAATTGTTTACTATTTCTTCTGTTTCTGTGTGTGTGCTAAGGTTGATTACAATACTAGTATGATATGCAAAAAAAGCTAATTGTGCTTGTTGTATATTGGACAGAAGATCGTTTATTTATATGAGGAATAATAATGGACCTAATATCGAGCCTTGGGGAACTCCATACCTGATTTCTTTGCAGTCAGAATAATGTCCACGGACTAAATTGGTTGAACTACTAAATACAACTTCCTGCATTCTCTTGGTTAGATGTGTCCACTGGTTGGCTGTACCATCAGTCCCATATGACTTCCATTTCTCTAAGATAATAATGGACCTAATATCGAGCCTTGGGGAACTCCATACCTGATTTCTTTGCAGTCAGAATAATGTCCACGGACTAAATTGGTTGAACTACTAAATACAACTTCCTGCATTCTCTTGGTTAGATGTGTCCACTGGTTGGCTGTACCATCAGTCCCATTTGACTTCCATTTCTCTAAGATAATAATGTTAGTCACACAGTTAAAGGCCTTAGGTAGGTCAGTACAGTTTAAACCAATCCTAGTGCATGCTTCCAGATATATGGTAGATGCGACTGTTTCCAGCGAGTGTTCGTCAATCACGTAGTCAAACAACAACAAGTCTTCCCTTCTGTTTGTGCGCGACACGTTATGGATCACGTGATTTCGTAGGAGACGCGAATATGGGTCTAGGAACTTTCCTCGCCCGGAGTGTGTGGTTCGCACGGGAGTACGAGTGTGGGGGAGGGTGGGGGTGGGGTGGGTGGGGGCTGTGGGGGCGCACAGTGGTCCCCCGCGCGGCCCGGGGCGGTCCCGCCGGCGCACGCCCGCTATGCTATCGAACGGCGGCCGGCGCGCACCGCGCATGCGCGGCCTGCCCCCGGCGCGCCCGCGCACCGCCAGTAGGCCACACGCAGCGCACCGCGGAACACACACTGCGCTGCGGCCGGCCGCGCGACTCATGGACGAAGGCGGCGGCGGCGGAGGCGGCGCCGGGGGCGGCGGCGGCGGCGGCGGAGGCGGTGGCGGAGGCGGCGGCGGCGGGGGCAGAGGCGCAGGCTGCCCCGGGGGCGGCGCGGGCACCAGCCGCAGGCCCAAGCCCGACCTCGACCTCATCGAGAGGGCCTCTTCCATCGAGGACCACTGCCTGCAGGTAGGGGTCCGCGTCTGTTGTCGCCGGCGGCCAACCACCGGCGCTGCTCTGGCGCTGAGTGACCTTCCACAGCCTGCAGTACCTCAGAACTTAGTATTCGCTCGCAGACAATGATCTGCCGAAGTGCTCGGCCGCCACGTCACAACATCGAGAATTTTGTGGCTAAAAACAATCTACATTTCACTGAAGACGTCGTAAAACAGCAATTCCATGCGTTTGGAGGAAACAGTCACTCAAAAAAAAGTTCAATGGTTATTAACTCTCGCAAATATAATAAAAAGTAATCCGAAATTATTTAGTTGGTGGAAGGGGAAAGAGTGAAGGTCTCACACACAGGTAAGCAAAAGAAACTCAAGAACAGTGACCTTTTACCAGCTACCAACCTCACGTTCTAGTTTACATTTTAATACAGCTTGATTATTGTTTATTCTAGCTTCACAGCTGGTAGGACATACAAGTGTTATATCCAGTTATTAAAAGCGGCAGTGTACGTAAATATAGTCACTGCTTATTAGACAAAAATTTCGAAGCTAACCATCCAGTCCGCATTCGTATTCATTACTAATTTTCTAAACGTATTTCCACTTAGAATTGTGACATTTTGAAAATTTCCACATGAAATTTGCTAAAGTTTTGATGATACTTGGTATGGAACAATTAACTGTCTCATCATACACACGTATTTGTCAACTTTCAACCCCTCAGACTCTTAAACTTGGAAAAAAACTTCATTCATGATTTCTTATTCCTTTCTTTTCCTCTTAATTACCTAACATATTTTCTCTCATCACATTTCCTCTTCTTACATATCTTGATATTTATACCGCATTGAAGATTTACTAATATTCGATATAACTCCGACCCACACAAGGTGTGACGACCCCACAACCCGCCATGACCTACTGACTCATTCTGCTGGTACGTGACTGCTGCAAAATGTACGCGCGCCCAAATCGTAAAACTCGCATTGTGTGTACAATGCCCTACCAATGTCCCTCCCGCAGGAAGTTATGCTGGTCTTACAATGTGCGACGTCAGCTGGAAACCCTTTATTCGTCTTTTGCAACTGAATGCTCTGTTTTTAACCAAAGGTTTCATCCATTCTTATTAGGCCCCATCACTGGCCTATGAAATAAGAGAGAATTCTAGAACTATACATATTACGAGACAGATATCGTTTCCCGGCAGCACATATAGGTTATCTTACTACTGTACTTCCAATTGTAAGACTCTGACTTACCACATACTTTTATGTTTCCTATTTTTTCGTGTGTACGTTGACTTACGTGTAGGCATCAGAACAACGCAACGTAAGCTGTACGTGATAATGGAAACATCCAATTGCAAAAGACGGATAAGACTTATATACGTGGTAAACATAACTGAGAGAGCAAGTAATAAAAATGGCAACCGATATTAATAACGGGATTGTATTACTGTAGAGAGGTGTTAGGCATACAGCGGCTGAATGCTGCTATTTGATGCACGCGATTCTGCCGAAGTTCATGTGTCAGTTAATTCACTCTCTCCAGGTTGGAGAAAAGTGTCATAGTTTCAAGGTACGAATTTTTGTCGTTTTTGTGAATTCCTAGACAGAAACGAACATACACTCGGCTGACGGTCATATTTAAACTCAGTGATAAGGCACTATGACGGATGAACCACGTGTACTGCAATAGGAAATTCATTTTATGACAAATTCATTGACGATGTAACTTTCGTTTATTTACTAGGAGAAAAAGAAGAAAAGGAATAAAGAAACATGCAACAATACGTTTAAAGTGTACTGAAAACGAGTTTTACTCTACTTAGTCGTAAAAGAGCGACTATAGGACATTCAGCAACTCAGAATGAACGTTTGCCGCAGAATTTCGTCTAAGCATTGTGAAGAGTAACATAATAGTTTCATCAGAAGAACTTTTGTTTTGAGATTGCCAGAGCGGAATGAGACAATAAGACATTCGCTAATCAATTGTCACTGTACTAACTTCATACAGTACATCAGATGTAATGTCTATGGAGATAATGTTTTACGTGTGTTACGTTGTTCATTAAATTTGGAAGCCTGAGAAATCCTGTGCCAACAGCCACCATTAATCAATTTATTCAGCACATAATTACTTTCGAGACCTCAGCTGTTATTTTAAAATGTACAAAGGTCGCATGAACTCTTAGACATGAGGCATTTATTGAAACACGCATGTGGCGAATGTATTGTTAACTCTTTATCCCGGTCTTGCGAGGTATTAATTTGTTAGCAACGTAAAAATCGTTCCATCATTTGACGAGTCGGCGGGGCGCTCGGCTTTAAGTAGGAAATTATTCATGCTGAAAAGGTGTTGGCAACAGCAAACCGCAGAATAAAATCGACATGGAAGGTCCGGTCTATGTTAGCTGGTTGGTGATGTCAGATATGCGAACATGGAATTAATTAATACAACAAGCTTGCCGACCTACATCTACCCACCCACGCTGACGCACACACCCACCCACCCACACACACACACACACACACACACACACACACACACACAAGCTCTTCGTTGGACATTACATCGCCCGCCACTAGCGATACGCGAGAGTCTTTCCCAGGAAGTGTTCTGTGTACGTAAGCTTTAATGAACAATGAATGCTAAACACATATGAGGAGGGCGCAAATAGCGGATTTGTAGAATTTCTGATGATGTTTATGTAACTAACACAGTTCGGTAGCACATTTTATTTGGTCTAATGGTAATCACATTTTTCAAGTATAATCTAAAAAATGTGCAGTTTATCATAGTCCCTAATCTCAGAACATGAACAGAACACAAAATCTTTTGCACCAGCAGCTTTAACCTAAAGACCATTCTGGCTCACAATCGGTGGCAACGACCTCGGAAAACAACATCTGGCACCAGACGTTGCACAGTACCGAAGTCGTAATTAACAGTATTGAAAACACAATTAAGCTTACCGCTTAATGTGTGAATACGCCTTAATCAAACGAAATAAATTACAGTGTTAATCGCACAATCTTCTGCAGAGGTATGTGATGTGATCATATCAAAGCTGTTCTTGTCTAGTTCAAACTAAGAGTTTTAGGAGCAATGTATATATTTAAAGGTTTGCATCAGTTTTATTTCTATTGTCACCTAAACTGCCTGCGAAAATTTAACTAGAAGGTTTTAGTCCATCCTACGACCGTAATTACCTGTGAATCAATGGCGACGAAGCATTCTGAAGTACAGTGTTAAACGAATTTCATACGAGCGGTAAGCAATATATCACATAGAGGTTATTCGTGAATGAGTTACGTATTGTAACGAATATATTTGAATTTGCAGACAGATTTGCAAGAGAAGTGCCTGCAAACCTTAATTACGATAGCAGAGTTACGTGGACGGAGTGACTGTTAGTATAGATCCGGTAACGATAACTTACTTCCTGTACCCATGATTCATTCCATCAGTTTAATCGTAGGTGCCATGCTCCTCCTAACCTTTCAGTTTATGCATAGTGTTTCTAATAGGACATAGCTGAGTCTAATGAGTGTTGAGGCTAAAACATCCTATAGGAATTCGTCAGGAGCAGGGTGTTGTGTACGTTTCGCTGGCCTGAGTTGCTTTACCTGGATTTCCTACATTACTGCAGGTGACCGCCAGAATTGATCCTTAAATGAAACAGTGTGAAGTCTAGGTCCACAGAACTGAGCTACTACTGAGATATCCTTAACCTCTGAGGGACAGTAAGCCTTGACGAAAACACTGCGTTTAAAAGGTCATATCCGACTTGCTTCACTGCGCAAAGATGGCAAAGGAAAGCAAAGCACCTCGTCCTGTTGCTATCACTACAGTTCCACCACTCTTTGCTGTGTACAAAAACTATATTACACTACTTTAGCTTGCAACTTCGTACTGTTGAGTGTAGGCATGTTAGGATACTTCCATCTGTCTCCCATCTTTGGCTGCTATTCGTGGGCTCCGTTAGGCAGATGATGCCACCGGTACGAATGTGACTTACGTGAAATACAGTTAACGACGCAGTGACCTACATACACAGAGAGCGATGGTATGTGTGTCATCATACACCATTCATTATCTGCTTACGTGAAACAACGGAGTCCAGCGTATCAACGTGCCAATCCGGCTAAGAATTAGAACTCCCGTAAAGTATTCTCCACCGCACGATCGACACTGGTCTTTGACACAATGACTGGCCTCGAACGTCAGTTGCGCTTTACTCTACGACCCACACACATCGCTATCTTATAGGAATGTCATTTTTTAACATAGGCTGTCTGTTGTTGTTGTGGTCTTCAGTCCTGAGACTGGTTTGATGCAGCTCTCCATGCTACTCTATCCTGTGCAAGCTTCTTCATCTCCCAGTATCTACTGCAACCTACATCCTTCTGAATCTGCTTAGTGTATTCATCTCTTGGTCTCCCTCTACGATTTTTACCCTCCACACTGCCCTCAAATGCTAAATTTGTGATCCCTTGATGCCTCAAAACATGTCCTACCAAACGATCCCTTCTTCTAGTCAAGTTGTGCCACAAACTTCTCTTCTCCCCAATCCTATTCAATACCTCCTCATTAGTTACGTGATCAACCCACCTTATCTTGAGCATTCTTCTGTAGCACCACATTTCGAAAGCTTCTATTCTCTTCTTGTCCAAACTAGTTATCGTCCATGTTTCACTTCCATACATGGATACACTCCATACAAATACTTTCAGAAACGACTTCCTGACAGTTAAATCTATACTCGATGTTAACAAATTCCTGTTCTTGAGAAACGCTTTCCTTGCCATTGCCAGTCTACATTTTATATCCTCTCTACTTAGACCATCATCGGTTATTTTACTCCCTAAATAGCAAAACTCCTTTACTACTTTAAGTGTCTCATTTCCTAATCTAATTCCCTCAGCATCACCCGACTTAATTTGACTACATTCCATTATCCTCGTTTTGCTTTGTTGATGTTCATCTTATATCCTCCTTTCAAGACACTGTCCATTCCGTTCAACTGCTCTTCCAAGTCCTTTGCTGTCTCTGACAGAATTACAATGTCATCGGCGAACCTCAAAGTTTTTACTTCTTCTCCATGAATTTTAATACCTACTCCGAATTTTTCTTTTGTTTCCTTTACTGCTTGCTCAATAGGCTGTCTACTGCGTGAGATTTAAAGCGAGCAACGAAAATCTGGGTGTAGAGATCTGTCCATGAAGAGAATCAATATTACAGAGTATAATAATACCGGGTAGTTTTAATGAAGTGCAGTTACTCACAGACGTCCAGGATGCCCACTAATTGCTGTATGGCAGCGAAACTTAATAGATGTTATAGTGCGTTACAAATAATGCAGTTTCAGCGTCAGTCACATCTTTATTTTGTCACGACGCGTTTCGATGGTTCACGCCAGCATCTTCAAGGAGGGAATTGTTGATTTACATGGCTGGTGTTGCTGTAGAGTACAGACCTCTTTTCTTAGTCGCAGACCGACGGCAGTGTAGGTTATTTTGCTAATGACGAAACTGTTTATTTAGAAAAGGCGCTTTAAAGGTAAAAGAAAACATTAACTTCTGACGGTGAATTATACTTACTGGACGCCAGAGTTGTAAAAGGTCTGCATACTGTGGCCTAACGTATTTCCTCTCCACCGGACGTTATATTTACAACTCTACCGTCCCTGTACGTCAACTGACTGTCAGAAATTCTTGTTTTTCAACGTCTAAAGTGCCTATTTTAAATAAACAATTTTTACCATTAGCAAAAGACGCAAGACCTACACTGCCGTTGGCCTGCGACTGTGAAAAGACGTCTGTAATTTTAACCAACATCAACCGTGTAAATAAACAATCTTCACCTGAAGACGATGGCGTGATCCATCAAAACGCATAGTGGCAAAGTAAAGAAGTGACTGGCGCAGAAACAGTTTTATTTATACTGACAAACACTCGCAGCCCTCATAATGCCGTCCCTTATGGACGAAATGTTCATTCTAATGCGCTAAAACGGTAGCAGTTAATGTCACGAAACAAATTAGTTTCAGTTTTGGCCAAAACGTGCAAATCTGGCGGTATACACTGTTTGTATGACCGTATGACACCCATGCTGTCAGCTGACAAACCATAAAGTGAGTGAACAGTATGGACGTAGAGAAGGAAGACGGTGGGCTGTTAGTGAGACTGCTTTATGTGAACGGCAGCAACAACAGTGATACACTGTGAGAGTATCGCCGACTGAGAGCTAGATGTCGTTAAGTGGCTTAAAGAAGACGTAAACGAAGATTGAATACACGGGTGAGCCTATTGTGGCACCTGGAAGGGGAAGGCGTCCCATCACAGCGGAGGTTATTGACGATGTCGGTGTTGCTACAACTGACCAAGTAACAAGTGCCCCGGGTAACACTAGTGATCACGCAGTGCCACGTGCATTGTCAGTCGAGTAGTCAACAATACGGACTGTTTTGTACCTTTTTTGCACTGGTGCCCGTACAATATCCAGACGGTGCAGAAACTGAAACCTCATGATCCAGAGCTACGTTCTGAATTTGCTAGTCGGTTTATCCAGGCAATATTCTATGGAGTGATGAGGCACATTTTGCACTACAGGGTGCAGTGAGTACACTAAACTGCCCAATCTTGGCTACTGTTAAACTGCGTTTTGTGCTTAAATTGCCACTGCACTCGCTTATGTGACTGTTGTGTGGATTCAGGAGCACCTTTATTCACTGTCGGTCAACTCTTCTTTGAAGAGAATATACCCAGAGATACTTTCAGGTGTACCGTGACGTCTGCAAGTTATCGAGACCTCCTTGCACATCATGTGATTCCTGCTTTGGAAGAGTTCATCTGTGTGGAAATCACTGTTTTCGTGCAAGATGGAGCAACACCTCATGTCGCTCACGCCCAGGAAGATCTCCTTATTGCAACCATCCTGCAATGTGTCACCTCCAGAGGTTTCCCAGATACACGACCTACATGATCACCTGATCTGAATCCATGTGAATTTGGCTCTCGGGGTATCTATAAGAACGCGTTACTACGGACGCGTTGGTATCTGTCTCATCTGAAGGTCAGTATACGAGAACACGTTGCTCAGATTCCACAGGGACTGCTGCGAGCAACTGTTGATCACGTCATTTTACAGATGGAGCATATCGTGGATGTCTCTGATGCTCATACATAAGAAACTGTGTAAACACTGGTTCGTAACAAAATCGACGTTATGGCTTTCTCACTTGTTTCACATTTTCTAACTACGCCCGTTCCTAATAGATCAAAATGGCTCTGAGCACTACGGGACTTAACTTCTGAGGTCATCAGTCCCCTATAACTTAGAACTACTTAAACCTAACTAACCTAAGGACATCACACACATCCATGCCCGAGGCAGGATTCGAACCTGCGACCGTAGCGGTCGCGCGGTTCCAGACTGAAGCGCGTAGAACCGCTCGGCTTCTCCGGCCGGCCTAATACATCACATGTGGAAACATTTATATACGTCCTCCTTGCACTCAGAGCGCCAGATTTGAACTCGGTGGCAAAAACTGGAACTGCTTTTTGCCAGCGTAAACCAGTTCCTCATTAACGCATTAGAATATCTTCCAAGTTTCGCTGCCATACCATAATTTCAGCCCACACTGGACCCCTGTGTATCGCTGCTCTTTGATTATGAACACCCGGTACGTAATAGCAGTCTTATAGTCTTTGAGGATTATGCTAAATACAGGTCACTTTCATATTTCAACTTATCAAAAGTTGTTTAAATTGTTGCAAAAAATTGTTTAAATTCTTGCAAACATTTTTTATGTAACTAGGTTCTAGATTTCTTGATTATACGTCTTTCCAGGCTCTGAGAGTTAAAAATTAATTATTATTCGATTTTACGCCGGCATATTGATTTTCGGGGTGTTAACAAAAGTGTCGAATATTTTGCGAGGTGGTAGTAACCACCAAAACAAGAAAAAAGTCCAATAAACATGGGTTCTAAAACGCATACCTTAATATCTACGATCACTTGTTTATCTTCGCTATTGTGAAACATACCTCTTCTGTTGAACAAGTGCTTATAGCTCTTGAAATATGCATGTTAAACCTTACGTTTACTGTACTTTTTTTCTTGCTTTGGTCCATACTACCCCATACCAAAAGATGGAGAGTAAAGAGCTTACAGTGGAAGAGATGTCTTTCACGGTAGGGAAGATGAAAACGTCGTCATCGCTCTAGCGAAGTATTTTAGAGCCCACTGTTACTGCAACTTTATTTTCTTGTTTCGATGGTTACTACCAGCACCACCTCGCAAAGTATTCGACACTTTTCGTTGAGGAGCCAGGTCACAGCATGAGACGGAGTACACTTAGGACAGCACTAGCTTCTGCCCGCATTACAGTTCCAACCTGGAACGCGTGCGGAACACGACCCTCGGCCAGCCTGCGAATGAGCTCGATTTGTTTGTGTCTGTGATTTTACCATCACGGTGCTTAGAAACCGAGAGATCGCGGCATAGATGTCAGTCGAAACATGGATATTTTCAGTCTAGCTTTAACCTATCCTTTACCTTTCAGAGATGTGAAGGTTCACTAGGAATGACAAGTGGTTAGGATCCCATGCTGAATCTTAGGCCCTTTTTTCCTGGTATGTTTAGTGTGATAGGTCAGGAGCACGCAAATGGCCAAATGGACGTCCAAATGAAACTTATTCATCAGGACACTGTGCCACCTGAAATTATTAATTGTTACGTAAGCTTTCCGAATTATAAAACTAAACCTTTCCGTGACGTATAATGTCTGGCTGGCAGATTCTGCAATTGGAGTCGGTTGAACATTTCCCTCAAACTGCGGTGCTAACCGAAAGAATTTATGATTCTTTGGGTGACTATGATGATGATGTTCGGTTTGTGGGGCGGCCAACTGCGTGGTCATCAGTCCTCGAGCAGAGTCCCAATTTTTACGCAGTCCAATTATTACACAGTCCAATTTAGCCATTGTCACGAATGAGGATGATGATGAAATGATGAGGACAACGAAAACACCCAGTCGCTGGGCAGAGAAAACCCCCAACCCGGCCGGGAATCGAAGCCGGAACCCCACGTTCCAGAGGCAGTCTTCTATGGAGATTCTCTGTCTCCTCACGTAATTGTTCATCCTACTGGTCTCAGACAGAGCGGCCATAAGCACCTAATCGGTTTGAGAAACTTTTTTGTGATTGAAGTACCTTGCCTCTGATTTCACCAGCGAATCTCTACCTGAAACTAGTTTTACCTGCTTATTTTACTTCAGTTAAATCTAGGCACATTATCCTAGTTTACTGTTTCCAGTTTTTGATAGCTAACTGTCTAAAGAAATAATGGTGCGGCTTTCTACTTCTTTATGTGCGATTTTTATGCGAACGTGCATGGTATCGCGAGCTTAATGTTGATCGTGAATTTAGTCTGCATTTGCAACGGGGCGGTTGTTATGTTGTTGCTACAGAAATGCCCAATCACCTTTCGATGATGTCCTCTTCTGCAGTCCAGTCTACGCACCTGTCCTGCCAGAGAATGGACAATGTTTCTCTGTTTTGACTGACCTGTAGTGGAAACAGAGTGTATCAGATTTTTGTTAGTGTCAGGTAAACTGAGCTGCTAAACGATAGATAGTCTGTGAGCGATGACTTCAGTATAATGTTACTCGTTTGATACAAAAACACGGCAGAGCGAGGTGGCGCAGTGGTTAGCACACTGGACTCGCACATTCGGGAGGACGACGTTTCAAACCCGCATCCGGCCATCCTGATTTAGGTTCTCCGTGATTTCCCTAAATCGCTTCAGGCAAACGGTGCGATGGTTTCTTTGAACGGACACGGCCCAATGCCTTCCCTAATGCGATGGGACCGACGATCTGTCTGTTTGGTCCCCTCCCCTAACCAACCAACCAACAAAAACACGGTCATGCCCGTGATACACTTGAGTTACAGTGTCAACATACACACCCAACCGCCGTTACTCGCAGCAGCTTAGCCTATGCTATGGAACCAAACCTAATACCAAAAAGGGTTACAAGACGGAATGTCTGTGACAGAATGCTCGCTCAAATACACCCAACGCGATCGCTTTGAACGTTCAGTTCTCGGTTCCAACTTGAGCAATACGTCACACGGATTTGAGTTATTTCAAAAAAGTCACAGTTTACACCTAAAAATCGTAATTTCGCACATTCGTCTTTCTCATACGTTCGCACTTACTTCGCGGCACTGCTCAGTCAGGTTTTTCTCATTACTCTGCAAAATTATTACATGTGTTCAGATCTCCTAATGTACACCTCCGAACGTGATGATGTCTGAGCTTCAAACATCCCAAGACTTCACAGAGCACTTCTTTAGCCCACCAAATACACGGGTACGCACTGTTCTCTGTCTGGCTGAGGCGCATCACAGCCAATCCGATATGAGTACTAAACCACGCAGTCCCGCTTCTTTTACATATGACCAGTCTCGACTTAATAGCTTTCATGAACATTTCATTAAAAGAACTTATTTAGAAAATCCACAATTATCGACAGAACTCCCTTTTTAAATAACAGAACTATCTTAAGATATTTCTTGTTTTCCCAGTACCATAAACCGGCTAATTACACTTTACAAATGAGAGTAAGATTCAGTCTTTGTACTGATAAAATACCCACGCTAATGATGACACAGTTAACAGACATGATAATATTCATTTATTATACAGGGTGAAGAAGAATTCGCGGACTCGGACTTTGCAGTGCTATCCCTCACGTAGTAACAATACAAAGATGTCTCTCACAACATTCTCTCCGCGCATATCACCGACTTCAAATATTAACAGTGTGGCAACACTTTAATGAAATCTAGGTAATTACCTCTCTCATTATGTTTGAATAGTGCTGTGCAGTTGGTGCAGTGGATAGCGTTTTGGGTTAGCATGTGGGAAGTCTAGGGTTCGATTATAAATCGAGGAATATTTGCCTTGATTTCCTAAATTTAGTCTTCGTGGTACGGTTGAAACATCCCCTTAGAAAAATTATACATGACTGTCCATAAACTGACACACAATATTTTTAGCGCAACGCAATCTGACTTTCAAAAATCCCTACAAAAGAATGGCCCTGACTAACATTAACCTATACGTTTCACAAATCACTTACCTCACAAAAGTCTTGTTTACTCGAACTGCTGCAATACAGCGAGCGCCACTACTGCCAGCTAAATAAAAGATTTAAACTACGGAAGGCACTAACTACTGATAGGCATAGTTAGCAAATGAAAGATTTTAATAGAGAACAAACAAAGTATTTACCTTAATACTCATCAAAAGTCATGATATATATAGCTGTTCATGACATTCAGTCTTACAAAATTTCAGAAGTCCGCCATTTCTCTCCCTACATCCACCACTGCCGGCGGCTCACCTCCAACTGCGCAACGCTACGCGCTGTTCACATCCAACTGCCCAACACTACAATGGCAGACAACAATGCAAACTAGCCACAGACTGCACACAGCACAGCCAGTAATTTTCATACAGAGTGCTACGTGGCGTTACCAATAAAAAAACCTAAACAGCCTCTTACATAGCCCTCATGCTCCCCACAAAAATTTTACAAATTGTTTTGGACCATGGCCAATACAGATTTCAAAAAATTTTTTCATAATTACAATAACAAAGAAATCAAATGCACACACTTATTGATACGATGTTGGTCAAAAGCTAAAATTTTCTCACAGTCCATAAAGACAGTCCTGATCGTTCATCACAGTAAAATAGCAGTTTTTTCTCAAAGTCTGAGCAGTAAAAGAAAATGCACACGGAAGTAGTGGATTTCCATGCAGTCTTGAAGAAGTAGTGTTGTCCTTCCAACAGAAAGACAGTGCTGACTCTTGACATGCAGGCGGGTAATGGTCCACAACAGAGCAAATCCAAACCACAGACTGCACACAGCACAGCCAGTGATTTTCATACAGAGTGCTACGTGGCGTTACCAATAAAAAAAACCTAAACAGCCTCTTACACGGTATCTGGCGTCTTAACCGTCATAGAGCGATTACACCTTGGTCTTCTTCAAAACATTTGCACTTACGTACTACGACCACAGAAATGTAAGTACAATCGTTTTCATTGGTCAGCTTTTAAAGAAGTCTTTTGCACGTCATGGACGCGAATTTTTTCCCACCACTGCATCTGCTAGATTTCAGACCTATTTTCTGTGTATCCTCCCACAATAATCCCATCGATTAGTACGAACAATTATTCTTGCCACGTTCCGGTCCACTACATTAAGTTAGGAATATACTATAATACTGCCGGATACATGTAGTTTAAGTAAAGGTGTATACGCCTCGATCCAGAATCGAACCCTCGAACTCATGTATGCTCACCCAATACGCTACCCACTGCACGAAATGCACAGCACTAGTCCTATCTGCTGACACATGTAGTGACTGTATTTGTGATTACAGTGTTTCCAGATCGAGAATCTTTAACATCCGTTTACTGCCGGAAATATGGGCAGAACGAAATTTTATGGGAGACATTTTTGTTTTGCCAGTATGTGAGAAATATCGCTGCGAAGTCAGAGTGCGCGAATTTTTCTTCACCCTGTATACATCGCATTCAGAGCATCACACGAATAATTAAATCTATTAAATCATCAATAATTAATCAAAGTCCTAATATTCAAAGAAGATGGAACTTCTTTTCCAAAATATGCTGTTCTAACTACGTATGATTTGAGTATGAAAGCAGGTGTTGACAGGTGTGAAAATTACCTAATTTTCATTTTAATAAGTCACGGCTGCAAAATACTAACACGAATTCCTTACAGACGAATGGAAAAACTGGTAGAAGCCGACCTAGGGGAGGATCAGTTTGGATTCCATAGAAATGTTGGAAGACGTGATTCAGTGCGACTTATCTTAGTAGATAGATTAAGGAAAGGCAACATACGTTTCTAGCATTTGTAGACTTAGAGAAAGCTTTTGACAGTGTTGACTGGAAAACTGTCTTTCAAATTCTGAAGGTGGCAGGAGTAAGGCACAATAAGCAAAAGGCTATTTACAATTTGTACAGAAACCAGATGGCAGTAATAAGAGTCGAGGGACATGAAAGGGAAGCAGTGGTTGGGAAGGCAGTGAGACAGTGTTGTAGGCTCTCCCCGATGTTATTCAATCTGTATATTGAGCAAATAGTAAAAGAAACAAAAGAAAAATTTGGAGCAGGAATGAAAATCCATGGAGTAGAAATAAAAAATTTGTATTTTGGCGATGACATTGTAGTTCTGTCAGAGACAGCAATGGACCCGGAAGAGCAGTTGAACGGAATGGACAGTGTCTTGAAAGGAAGATATAAGATGAACATCAACAAAAGTAAAGCGAGGATAATGGAATGTAGTCGAATTAAATCAGTTGGTGCTGAGGGGATCTGATTAGGAAATGAGACATTTAAAGTAATAAATGGGTTTTGCTGTTTGGGGAACAAAATAACTCATGATGGTCGAAGTAGAGAGGATATAAAATGTAGACTGGCAATGGCAAGAAAAGCGTTTCTGAAAAATATAAATTTGTTCACATCGAGTATAGATTTAAGTTTCAGAAAGCCTTTTTTGAAAGTATTTGTATGGAGTGGAGCTATGAATGGAAGTGAAAGATGGACGATAAATAGTTAAGACAAGAAGAGAATAGAAGCTTTCGAAGTGTTCTGCCACAGTATAATGACGAAGATTAGATGGGTAGATTACGTAATTAATGAGGAGTTAATGAATGGAAATGGGGAGAAGAGGAATTTGTGGGACAACTGGACTAGAAGAAGGGATCGGTTGGTAGGACATGTTCTGAGGCATCAAGGGATCATATTGGATGGCAGCGTGGAGGGTAAAAATCGTAAAGGGAGACCAAGAGATGAATGCACTAAGCATATTAAGAAGAATGTGGGTTGTAGTTACTTGGAGATGAAGGAGCTTGCGCAGGATAGAGTAGCATGGAGAGCGGCATAAAAACAGTCTGTGAACTGAGAACCACAACAACAACTTGATTTGAGTCCGTAAGATGCTGATACCTTTCAGGCACAGCCATTACAACTTGAAACTATTGTTGGATCAGATCGCAAATCTGTTATGTTCGGACCATAGCTCATTGTCTGTATCTATTTACTCCCTACCGTCCGACTTACATAGGAGTGGTACAAGGCCCTACGACTCGCGCTGTTCAATATTTGTTTAACGTATTTGAGAATGGGACGTGGCTTATAGTAATTTCTAATAAAGTACGAGTATTTTATTTAGAGTATCCGAAACAAGGCTTGTTTAAACTTTGGTAATGTTTACGCTCTTTATAGACACAGCCAGTGGCCGATACGGAGTTTAGGGCACTTAATCTTTCTTAACCAAGGGTAGGTCTGAACGAGCGGAGCTAACCGAGTTGTTTCCAGACGAGAAGGAATAGACGGCAGCCTTCATTCCGCAAGAAACGACCACTTTATAAAATGCGCAGCGTTGCACATCCAGTCCTGTCGTTCGTTCCTTTGTGCCGCCGCTTTCTGTTACTTTCTCTCCCTCTCCACTCCTGCACTATCTCTCTCTCTGTCTCTCTCTCTCTCTCTCGACCGTAATTCGTGTTTAAGCGCTTTTGAGTTACCCGAATCTCTTACGCTTAGCCGTTAATGCCGAGCTCCCGAGCTGCTGGGATTTTATGTAGATCTGTGTGATGCGCGAGTCTCTTGCTCCAGAGAGAAATTGCTGTGACCCACTTTTGTCTCGGATGTGTCACTTACTTTACCAGTCTCCACCCGAAGAGCCACACTGCGGGGTAGGCGAAGAACAGCATTGCGAAACGAACGATCTCAGCGTTTGCCTAAAGTGATGCTGAAAATCTTACCCTGGATTGCCAGATGGGAATCTGAAACACTATTAGTCAGACAGTCTGAAGGAGGGCTTATGAATCAAAAAAATCTTCCTATCTCTCTTTCACGCAAAGAAGATTGAAATATATTTTGTTTTCAGTCCCCTCTTCCTGTTATCGAGGGTAAGTCAAAAATTATCCGCTAAGTGCCTTTTATTTCAATTCAAACTGGACACGTCCGTTAACACCATTTTTCGATATTGTCCCCTTACTTTTCAAGGCACGTGGTCCACTGCTGCACAAACATCCTGATGTCTCCAGAAAGCAAGGTTTTCGGTTGGGCAGCGAGCCACGCATGCGCCTCGTCCTTCATTTCGTGGTCCTGGTGAATCGACGGTCCCTTAATGCCTCTTCAGGTGGATCAGACCAGTGGCTGCTGGAAGGGGTAAGACCAGGACTGTACAGAGGATGAAGCTGCACTTCAAATTTGAGTTTCCAGAGCGCTTCAGCAGTGTGGGGAGCGGTGTGCGGTCGGGCACTCTCGTGCAGCAGTGCAGCACCTCTTGACAGTAGTCCTCGGCGTTTGCTTTGAATTGCAGGCCTTGTACATCCCAAAAAACGATCAGCATCAGTTTTCCTTCGCATGGTTTGTTTTTGAACTTTTTTATGCTAGGAGGTTGTGGTCGTTTTCATTCCACACCATGCCGTTTACTCTCCTACTCGTAATGATGGATCCACGTATCGTCGTCAGTGATGATTCTGTCTGACAAGCCGTGACATTCGTTACCCCAAATGTATTTGGCATATGTCCAAGCGCGTTTGTTCATGTAACACTGTGAGTTGTTTCGGGACCCATCTTGCACAGAGCCTGTGAGTCTGTAGCGAACGATTTCGTACGCAGAACTGTGACAAACGAGGCGCCACTTCACCACTAGTCACTCCTCAGTGTCACGTGCACGTTCAGTGTTGCCATAATTTTGGACCGTAGATGGTCATCCGTCTCCTTCCTCATGTGTAACACTTGTGCGAAGATTTTCGAGTCTTGAAATCCATTCGCAGGGACTCCGCTGCGGCAAGGCACTGTCCCCGTGTTGTGACAAAAGTCTTTGATGGATTGCGGCCCCCGTTTCTCCTTCCGAGCGCAAAAACAGGATCGCCGCCTACTGTTCCTCTTTGGTGCAGACTTGTAATGGAGCGACCAGGGTCTATCTGCAACAAACTGCATCCAAAGGAAGACTAACGGAGGAACTAAGATCAAACTGTCATAGTAGGACTACAACTATAAAAATAAACGATGACAGAGGTCGGTATGAACAATGCGAGAAGCGTCCGTCTCTACCTACGTGGATACTCTGCAATTCATGCTTTACTTCTCACCCTGCAGTTTCAACAGGATAACGTTCGTCCACAGATGACACATATCTTCATGAACAGCGTGAGTGGTTTTAAGGTACTCCCTTGGCCAGGAAGAGTCGCAGATCTGTACCCGATAGAACGTGTATGGGAACAGCTCCGAAGTCAACTCCGTCCCAGTGCGAGTTTCCAGGATATGAAGGACCAGGTAGCACAGTGGTCAGTCAGCGTGCCTCCGGAGAGGACACTTTCTCTACCGAATCAGTGCTTGCATCTAGGCCAGAGGGCGTACAGAGTTATTGTGGTAAGTGGGCTCATTTTGCCAAGTCCTTGTAAATTAGACTTCATATTGTAAGCACCGACGTAACATCACATACCATCTCAACACATGAAGTTTTATTACTTTTACTCTTCCTTTTCTGGTGCAGCCAGTTTGTAATATCGATGAAGAATGACTTCAGAATTAGGAGAATACTAAGGAAATTTCTTTGGGAGATTACGTCTCTCTGTGTCTGTTTAAGCGGACCGTTATTCACGATGCCGCAGGATTCATGTGAGAGAATAACAAGTTACCAAGCTCACGATGAACGAAGCTTGCTCCTTTAATTTATAGCAATGTAACCTATAGTGCTGCATTCACAGATGCGGTAATAAAATTTGAATGCAAAAATCCCTTGACGTTTCATTTTAGCATTAGATAGAAAGAACTGGTAGTGTAACCTATTTTATATACACTGTTCAGCGAAAACATTATGACCACTGCCCACCGCGGCGTTGGACGCCACCTCATGTAGTAACAAAAGCATGTAAGTGGAGCAGGTATGGGTGGGAAGAATCGCCGTAGCGAAGATATCGGCTGTGAATGGGGAAATCCATTGAGCAAAGTGACTTTCACAAAGCGCAGATTACTATTACGCAGAGCTTGTAAATGAATGTCTCTAAAATGGCGAAGATGGTCGAATGTTGACGTGCAACTGTCGTGAGAAACTACGGAAAGAGGCACAGGGACAGTGGGACCGCCGTCACGCGCGAAATAGTTGGACGTCCGTGGCTCTTCACAGAACGTGGCGGTCGGAGGCTCGTCTGCTCTGTAAAGTAGGACAGATGGCGATCTGTGGCATCTCTGCCGAAAGGGCGTAATTCTGGTGTTTCGGATCACACCGTTCGTCGTACATTGTTGAAGATGGAGCACCGTAGGAGACCACCCCCACGTGTTCACACGTTGACCCAACGACATCGTCAATTATGACTGCAGTGGGCACGAGACCATTGTTATTCGACCGGCGTTCAACGGAAACGCGTCGCCTCTTTGGGTCATTTACATTTTTGCCACACTCGGTCGATGGTCGTTTCCATGGACGCCTTCATTGAGGTGAATGGCGGCTCGAAATGTGTAGCGCGCCACGGACGCACGCTGGTGAGAGCAGTATTATGCTATGGAAGACATTGTCCTGCGCTTGCATGGAATCTATGGTAGTATGTAAAGACCCGCTGACAGCTGCGAACCACCCGCATCTCTTCGTGTTTGATGTCTTCCCCGGCAGCGATGTCATCTTTGACCATTATCATTGTCCGTGTCTCGGAGCAAGGCACCTGCTACAGTGGTTTGAGGAGCATTACAGTGGACTCACGTTGACGTCTCGGCGAGCAAATTAGCCTCATGTAAATCCTATTGAACCCATCTGTGTCGCTGTCGGGCGCCATCCGCGTACGCAAATCAGCGGTCCGTTGTTTAAGCGAATTACAAGACTTGTGGGTAGACATCCAATACGACATGCCTCCACTAACCTACCAACAAACTGTCGGATCCCTGATACGCAGGGGTCAGGGATTTTCTCTGCCTCGTGATGCCTGGGTGTTGTGTGATGTCCTTAGGTTAGTTAGGTTTACGTAGTTCTAAGTTCTTTTGACAATGTCGACTGGAATACTCTCTTTCAAATTCTGAAGGTGGCAGGGGTAAAATACAGGGAGCGAAAGGCTATTTAAAATTTGTACAGAAACCAGATGGCAGTTATAAGAGTCGAGGGACATGAAAGGGAAGCAGTGGTTGGGAAGGGAGTAAGACAGGGTTGTAGCCTCTCCCCGATGTTATCCAATCTGTATATTGAGCAAGCAGTAAAGGAAACAAAAGAAAAATTCGGAGTAGGTATTAAAATCCATGGAGAAGAAGTAAAAACTTTGAGGTTCGCCGATGACATTGTAATTCTGTCAGAGACAGCAAAGGACTTGGAAGAACAGTTGAATGGAATGGACAGTGTCTTGAAAGGAGGATATAAGATGAACATCAACAAAAGCAAAACGAGGATAATGGAATGTAGTCCAATTAAGTCGGGTGATGCTGAGGGAATTAGATTAGGAAATGAGACACTTAAAGTAGTAAAGGAGTTTTGCTATTTGGCGAGCAAAATAACTGATGATGGTCGAAGTAGAGAGGATATAAAATGTAGACTGGCAATGGCAAGGAAAGCGTTTCTGAAGAAGAGATATTTGTTAACATCGAGTATAGATTTAAGTGTCAGGAAGTCGTTTCTGAAAGTATTTGTATGGAGTGTAGCCATGTATGGAAGTGAAACATGGACGATAAATAGTTTGGACAAGAAGAGAATAGAAGCTTTCGAAATGTGGTGCTACAGAAGAATGTTGAAGATCAGATTGGTAGATCACATAACTAATGAGGAGGTACTGAATAGGATTGGGAGAAGAGGAGTTTGTGGCACAACTTGACCAGAAGAAGGGATCGGTTGGTAGGACATGTTCTGAGGCATCAAGGGATCACCAATTTAGTATTGGAGGGCAGCGTGGAGGGTAAAAATCGTAGAGGGAGACCAAGAGATGAATACACTAAGCAGATTCAGAAGGATGTAGGTTGCAGTAGTTACTGGGAGATGAAGCAACTTGCACAGGATAGAGTAGCATGGAGAGCTGCATCAAACGAGTCTCAGGACTGAAGACCACAACAACAACAAGTTCTAGGGGACTGATGACCATGGCTGTTGGGTCCCATAGTGCTCAGAGCCATTTGAGCCTGATACGCAGTTTGTTCCAAAGACGGACAAACGAGCTATTAAATAGGTGGTCATAATGTTTTGGCTCATCAGTGTAGGTCATAATGCGTGGGTTTTGTCATATTTGGTGCCAAGCGCGGAATACTCGTTGTCCGATGTCCTTCAGTAAACATTATTCAGCACTTCTCGATCAACCGTATGCAAGCAGTATTTCAATTACTGCTTTGCAGTTACTTTCGCTCTGGATTCTGATAAACGGCGGAGGATATTCAGGTTTCAGATGTTTCTGTGTAGTAGCCATCTCGCTTTCAAGAGCGAGCTCTGTGCATGAAAAGCGCTTTACTTCAAAGAAGAGAATTCCAGGAAGCGATCTTGCATGAGCAGCGCTGGATAAGAAAGAGAATCATCTAATAGCCATAAAAATTTTCATCAATATTTTAGTACTACTAACGCACGTACGATCATCTTCATAAGCCGTATTCAGCCGTGATTAGGGACGCATTTCTCACAGACAGGGTATATGGGTCACTTAATGAGATACATGTTAGAATTATACAGGAACGCGGTTCAGATAACATTTGTCCACCTTATTTTAGGCATCATACAGGGACATCTTTCAGATAACATTTGTCCACTATATTTCAGGCGTTCGGAAGGAATGGTGTAAGTCTCTCATCCTGGCAGCGAAAGACCTGGTTTTATAGACAAAAATGCAATTATTTTCAATGTTAGCTCTTTTATTTCAATGAAATGAGCAGGCAATGAAGCGTAAAGAGTTTCTTCATGAGAATATTTTAACTGTGATTCGGGATATAACGCTAAACGTTCCATGTACGGTTGACGTTATAACACTTGTGCGGTAGACGCGTTTTACATCCTCGTGTTTCTGGAGAAGTTGAAAAATGGAAATCAGAGAATGATAACTTTGGCGAACGAGAACCAGCGCCGGAATACTGGGAAGGCAGGTTCCCATGATCTCATAAACTACCGCCAGTTTCTCAGATTTTGGCCGGAGGCATATCGGATTTGGTCGAACTGGAGGACACTTAATGCGCAGGCCCAGCGCTGTTACAACCACGTCACCTAGTGTATTAAGGACATGCTGTAACAGCGGGTCGCTGTCAGCTGAGCACCTAAGTTAGTAGATTTGTCGCGTGACACAATACCTTGTGTAGAGTTTACTGTTGGTATATAAACTTGGATGTCTATGAATCTGAGTGGGCTTGCACTTAATGCATCATCTGTTATTTGTGCCTATATGCCAATTACGACTGCTTTGACGGATGTTGTGATGATGGATGATATCCGAAACACATCAATAAAGAATTTACAGAGAGTGGAAATATGTGTTGAGGTTCTGTTAGACGACGATAAGTTCGGCTTTAGAAGAGGTAAAAGCATCAGAGATGCAGTTCTGACACTGTGCTCGAAAACTGAAGCAAGCTTAAGAAAAAGAATTCTTCGTAGAATTTGTAGACCTAGAAAAAAGTACTCGACATTTTGAAATGGTGCAAGAGGCTTGAAATTATAAAAAAATATGAGTAAGTTGTAGGGAAACGCGGGTAATGAACAGCAGGTATAAGGACCAAGAGGGAATGATGCACTCAAGAGCCAAAGAAACTGGTGCACATGCCTAATATCATGTAGGGTCGACGCGAGCACACAGAAGTGCTGAAACACGACGTGGCGTGGACTCGCCATGTGTTTGAAGTAGTGCACGAGGGAACTGACACCGTGAATCCTGCAGGGCTGGCCATAAACCCGTACCAGTACGAGGGGTGGAGGTCTCTTCTGGACAGCACGTTGCAAGGTATCCCAGATATGGTCAATAATGTTATTTCTGGGGACTTTGGTAGCAAGCGAAAGTGTTTAAACTCAGATGAGTATTCCTCGAGCCACTCTGTAGCACTTCTGGACGTGTGGGGTGTCGCATTGTCCTGCTGAAATTGCCCAAGTCCGTGGGGAATGCACAATGGACATGAATGGATGCAGGTGATGAGGCAGGATGCTTACGTACGTGACAACTGTCAGAGTCGTATCTAGACGTATCAGAGTCCCATATCATTCCAGCTGCACACGTCCCACACCATTACAAAGCCTCCACCAAGTGGAACAGACCCATGCCGACATGCAGGATTCATGATGTCTCCACATCCGTACACGTCCACCCACTCGATACAATTTGAAACTAGACTCGTCCGACCAGGCAACATGTTTCCAGCCATCAACAGGCCAATGTCGGTGTTGGCGGATCCAGGCGAGGCGTAAAACTTTGTGTCATGCAGTCATCAAGGGTACACGAGTGAGCCTTCGGCTCCAAAAGCCTATATCGATGATGTTTTGTTGAATGCTTCGCACGCTGACACTTATTGATGGGTCAGCATTGAAATCTGCTGCAATTTTTGGAAGGGTTGCACTTCTGTCACGCTGAACGATTCTCTTTAGTCGTTGTTGGTCTGGTTCTTGCAGGATCGTCTTCCGACCACAGTGGTGTTGGTGATTTTATGTTTTGCCGGTTTCCTGATATTCAAGTTACCTTGATGAAATGGTCGCACGGGAAAACCGCACTTTATCGCTATCTCGGTTCAGGATTGAAGTTCATGGTGAAAGCATATCAATGATAACATTCGCTGATGACATTTTTATTCTCGATACAGGACGTGTTGGATGGAATCGGCAGTTTAATGAGTACAGAATACTAACTGGGATTTAACTGAAGAAAGTTGAAACCAGTGAGGAACAGCAGAAATGAGATTAGCTATAAACTTAATATCAAAGCTGGGGACCACGAAGTAGGTGACGTTGAAGAATATAATTATAGGACATGTAATTATGGGAACTTTCTATGTAGTTTTCACGAATACCACTTCCTGTAGGAATATCAGACACATTTTTAAACACCTTAAGCAGAGATTCTGGATAAAGGAAACAAACTAAAGCAGTGTTAACAAGTAGAAAAGGAATAGATGAAAATGACGTGGGAGAAATAATACTGTGGATTCAATTTCACTTAGAACCGTAAGACCTAAACCGAAAAAGACCTCTGAGTAGATTAGAAAGCAAGATACCAAAAGTAATTGATAATTTTTTTATTTAGACGGAAAAATAATTGACGACGGCCGAAGAACACAAGATATAAAGTGCAGACTGGAAACAGCAAAAAAAGCGTTCCTGAAAAAGAGAAATTTGTTAACGTCGAACATAAATTTATATTTTAGGATGTCTTTTATAAAGATGTTTGTATAGTGCGGAATTTTGTACTGTGGTGGTTGATAAACACTTCAGACAAAAAAAAGTAGAAGCTTCAGAAAGATGTGCTACAGAAGAATGCCAAAGATTAGTTGGGTAAATCGAGTACCTAACGAAGAGTTACTGAATCGAATAGCGCAAAAATGAAATGTATTACACATCCTTACTCAAACAAGGAATCAGTTGATAGGGCACACTCTGAGACATCAAGGAATCTTCAGGACGACAATGGAAGTGAAGGACGGAGAACGAGGATCGTCTATAGTAAGTAGGCTGAAGCTGATGTTCACTGCTTAACACAGTTAAAGGGTCACTTTTTTTTTTTTGTAACTTCCTCCTTTTCTCGCAGTGCAACGGAGAAGTACGAAATTTGGCTCGAAAATGCCTACACGTTTCTGCTGTAGTGGTACAAAAGCAAGGCGCCCTTCGACGTCCCCCTCGGGCTGAGCGAAGCTTCAACCAGTAAGGTGCGAAAAGTGCCAGACCTAAAAATTCATAAAGGTATAAGGTGGGTTAATGACGTCGTATTGGCACCAAACACTAATCTCCGTCCGAACAGCCCTTGAAGGCCCAAGGGTACCGACCGTCCGCCGTGTCATCCTCAACCTACAGGCGTCACTGGATACGGATATGGAGGGGCATGTGGTCAGCACACCGCTCTCCCGGCCGTATGTCAGTTTACGAGACCGGAGCCGCTACTTCTCAGTCGAGTAGCTCCTCAGTTTGCCCTACAAGGGCTCAGTGCAGCCCGCTTACCAGCAGCCCTCGGCAGACGCGATGTCAGCCGTCCAAGTGCCGGCCCAGCCCGACTGCGCTCAACTTCATATACGGCGCCAAACGCCACCTCAGTCGCGCCCAGCGCCGCCGCGGATGTGTCGAACTACGGGAAGGCCGTCACACCCTCCCTCATTCACGTCTCATCTCTTCTCTTGAAGCCTCCGCAATGATGGTCAAAACTACGACGCCCAAAGTTGAAATCGTGCGTTTTTCTTAGAGATGGCCGAGAGAAACATTTCAGACACCCCGCCGCTTGTTGTTGTTGTTGTTGTGGTCTTCAGTCCTGAGACTGGTTTGATGCAGCTCTTCATGCTACTCTATCCTGTGCAAGCTTCTTCATCTCCCAGTACCTACTGCAACCTACATCCTTCTGAATCTGCTTAGTGTATTCATCTCTTGGTCTCCCCCTACGATTTTTACCCTCCACGCTGCCCTCAAATACTATATTCGTGATCCCTTGATGCCTCAGAACATGTCCTACCAACCGATCCCTTCCTCTAATCAAGTTGTGCCACAAATTCCTCTTCTCCCCATTTCCATTCATTACCACCAGATTAGTGACGGAATCTACCCATCTAATCTTCAGCATTCTTCTGTAGCACCACATTTCAAAAGCTTCTATTCTCTTCTTGTCCAAACTATTTACCGTCCATGTTTCACTTCCATACATGGCTACACTCCATACAAATACTTTCAGAAACGACTTCCTGACACTTAAATCTATACTCGATGTTAACAAATTTCTGTTCCTCAGAAACGCTTTCCTTGCCATTGCCAGTCTACTTTTTATATACTCTCTACTTCGACCATCATCAGTTATTTTGCTCCCCAAATAGCAAAACTCCTTTACTACTTTAAGTGTCTCATTTCCTAATCTAATACCCTCAACATCACCCGACTTAATTCGACTACATTCCATTATCCTCGTTTTGCTTTTGTTGATGTTCATCTTATATCCTCCCTTCAAGACACCATCCATTCCGTTCAACTGCTCTTGCAAGTCCTTTGCTGTCTCTGACAGAATTACAATGTCATCGGCGAACCTCAAAGTTTTTATTTCTTCTCCATGGATTTTAATTCCTACTCCAAATTTTTCTTTTGTTTCCTTCACTGCTTGCTCAATATACAGATTGAATAACATCGGGGATAGGCTACAACCCTGTCTCACTCCCTTCCCAACCACTGCTTCCTTTTCATGCCCCTCGACTCTTATAACTGCCATCTGGTTTCTGTACAAATTGTAAATAGCCTTTCGCTCCCTGTATTTTACCCCTGCCACCTTTAGAATTTGAAAGAGAGTATTCCAGTCAACATTGTCAAAAGCTTTCTCTAAGTCTACAAATGCTAGAAACGTAGGTTTGCCTTTCCTTAATCTTTCTTCTAAGATAAGTCGTAAGGTCAGTATTGCCTCACGTGTTTCAGTATTTCTACGGAATCCAAACTGATCTTCCCCGAGGTCGGCTTCTACTAGTTTTTCCATTCGTCTGTAAAGAATTCGTGTCAGTACTTTGCAGCTGTGGCTTATTAAACTGATTGTTCGGTAATTTTCACATCTGTCAACACCTGCTTTCTTTGGGATTTGCAAAATAAGGCCTTACGGGGTGGCATGTAGGTCGTCAATGGAACAACCCTTTCCTTTGAACTTTGATTCGCAGACATTTCGCGGTCGAATACTACAGTTTCCATGGCATTGTGCAACAGAACGACATTGTTGACAACCTTATACAGTGCTGACACCACACGACGATTCAAACCTTCTCTAAGGACGTCCTGGCGCTGCAACCCCATTCAACATAATCAGACCCCTTGGAGTGGAGCGCGACCACAATTTTTGTTTTGCTATAAGTGATGGAACTACTAGGGACCGTTCGAAACCATTCGACGATATATAAAGGTCACCGAAAACACCATAGAGTTTTTGTCCTTTTTCAGCTCTCCTGTTTTGCACCCTCCTGTGCCATAATCATGGGGAAGTGTGTTATTGACAAGCACATGAATGAAAGAGCTGCTGTCTCTCTAAGACCACCCAGTCGGGAAACACCTCGGTGTCACCCGCGCATCTTTGATGGGAATTTGAAAAATGTTCCTCTACAGAGGCATGCATTTACCGACGTCTGTTTTCTGGCCGGAGAGGTAACTCTACCAACACAACCTCAGCTGAGTGTCGCTATATTGCTGCATTTTAGCACCTACTGGCCACCTGCGAAATCTGAGGGGTGTCGAAAGTGTTGGCTAAGCTACTGGTCCACAGTCATCGGTGATTGCATGTCTTTTCACAGGGAAATTTTTAAAGTGCTTAACAAAGCGGGTGATACCGAGAGTGTTGCCCAACTGGGGATCATAGCGTGAACATTTTCCATTTGATTCATGCATGCTTTTGCGTAATTACAGAGGAAGGTTGTTGGCACTTTCGAGCCAACTTTCGAACTTTTGCTTTGCAGTTGGATAAAATAAAGGGATTTCAAAAAAGGGACCCTTTAATTGTGTAGTACTGCGTAGGGTGCAGTAATTATCTTGAGAGGAAGAGGCCTGTACATGGTGGACTAGCATTGAAAGGTGCATCAGTCCAGTCTTTGGACTGAAATCTACAACAACAACAACAACAACAACAACAAGAAGGAGGACTGGGTCAAAATTTTTGCTAAATATTATAAAAATAATCGCAGATTCTATGGTGGTTTGTCGCTTATTTCCGTTGGCGTGTGTGTGTGTGTGTGTGTGTGTGTGTGTGTGTGTGTCTGCGTGTGTGTGCATGCTTGTGTGTGCGTGTCACCTGCGATGTTTACATACCGTATGGAAATAGCAGCGAGCTGCTAACTGCTAATCGGCTGGATTACATCATCGTCACGCTATCAAAAGGCCAAGGAATTTACGTAGAAAACCAAAGATGAGGTCAGGTTCTGCGATGGAGAAACGCCAGTAGAGCCACCGTGGCTCATGTCGTGAAGTCCTCAGTCACAGCGCTTTCAATTACTGTGTTGCTTCTCCGCGTCGAGCATCCGCCCCCACACACAAGCAAGATTACAGCTGCTGTCTCGATTAGAGCTACTTTTGCGTAATCTGGCTTCGGCAGCTTCCCTGCTGACAGGATGTTTGCCGATGCATGAGACAAGTTTGGTCTTGTAAAACATGGTTCTGTTCGTGCGTGTGAGAGAGTCATGGGTAACTGCATATTCTGTACACGTTTCCGACGCCCTACATTTGCGTCGACCAATGCAGTACTTGTGGACAACGTTGTAAACTTCAGAAACTCTCATACCGAAACTGTCGTTCATCGGGCGGAGTGTATGTTTTAATATTTTGACTGTGTGGAACATGGCGTGGTGATTATTTGCTGACACTGGTAAATAGACTAGTATCGCAGACATCGACACAATCCCTTTTAGCATATGCAAATTTCTTCTCTTTTTTATGAGGCAATCGCGACGCTATTAGGAGGACTGTTATGTACAAAATGTCAGTGCAGTACCGTTTAGTACAGTCAGCTCTCAAGACGACGAAGATCATGTCCGAAAGCTGGAATTATCATTTAAACTTCATGCCACATGAGAAAGTATCTTCTCGTATCTAGTATTATGTCTAAGGTCTACACCGATCTTGCAAATTACCTCACAGTGTCGTATATACGCTATGAGCTGCTACCGCGCGAATTTTCGAGTCTCTGTGGTACTTCTTTATTATACCCCTGTGGCTTTTGTTTTTATTTTGTTCCACTACTCATTTCCATTGTGTTTAACGTGACCTCTGGTGGACTGTCACCCTCAGGCATTCATCGATAATTCAGTTCGTTTTTATCGTGGGTCTCTGCCAGTGTAGAGTTGTCGGCGTCGGCATGACACAGCAAATAATAGTATTGGGCCAAAATGTGGATCATTTCATTTATCGGACGTGTTCCTCGTTTGAAAAACACAAGCGTCGCTTATTTCCGTTGGCGTGTGTGTGTGTGTGTGTGTGTGTGTGTGTGTGTGTGTGTGTCTGCATGTGTGTGTGTGCGTGTCACCTGCGATGTTTACATACCGTATGGAAATAGCAGCGAGCTGCTAACTGCTAAATTAACTCTGGTATGCTGCGAGCCACTAATGATACTTCAAAAACAATATCAACGCGCATGCAATTTTCGAGAGAGTGCCTCTAGCGTTTTTGCTGTCGCTATCGAGCGCCTTCCGACAAAGTGACAAGTGGGTTTAATGTGAGCCTACACAAAGGCCCTTCCAAAATAAACAGATAAACAAAGAGCACACACATACAGATAGATATGAACACACTCTCTTTAACATTAAATATGAATGACAAAAACATTTTCGTTTGAATGACGCATTGATGCAAACCGAAAGAAATTTCCTGAGTCCACATCCACATCTAAATCTACATCTATAGTGAGCAAGCCACCTTGCGGTGTGTGGCGGAGGGTAGTTTGTGTACGTGTGTCATTTCCCCCTTTTTCCTGTTCCAGTCGCGAGTGGTTCACGGGAAGGAAGATTGCTTGTAAACTTTTGCACTTACTAAATGAACCTGTAACGAAACATGCTGCTCTTTTTCGCATCTTCTGTTTTTCCCACACTGACAAGACATGATCAGCTACCGGTCGAACGAGTGATTTTTACCAGGTTTAGAAGTATGAAACCGTAATTTCGCTGTAGATAGTGCTAGCCGTCAGTGTAGGGCCCGTGAGGCCGCGTCCATAGCGCCATCTGCTGCCTGTTGCGGCTGACGACGAATGTCAACACGCAGTAACCCAAGTTCCATAGATCGCTATCTGTTTCAAACCCGTAAACATGTCGAGTTCTGTGCCTACAAACTACCATTTGCGTACAGCATTGATTTTCTGTTATCATTTGAATAAAACTGCTGCAGAATCGCCTCGAGTGGTTGTCGCAGCTTTCGGCGAACATGCTTTTGGGAAAACACAGTGTTTCGAGTGGTTCAAAAGATTCAAAAGTGGTGACTTTGAAGTGGAAAACGACGAGCGCGGGAAACTACCGGATAGTTCTGGGACAACGAATTCAGGGCCTGTTGCACGAAGTTGGAACAGTTGAATGTGACGCAGAAAGCCATTTCTCTTCGATTGAAAGATATGGGAAGGATACAGAAAGTGGAAAAATGGGTTCCGCATGAACTGAATGAAAGACAGCAAGCAAATCTAAAGATAACTTGTGAAATGCTGCACGCCGGATACAAAAGAAAGCCGTTTCTCGTTAGAGGTGATGAAAAAATGTATATATTTTGAGAATCCTAAGCGGCGTAAATCATGGGTGAATCCAGACAAACGATCGACATCCACTGCAAGACAAAGTCGCTTAGGAAAGAAGACAATGCTCTGTGTTTCGTGGGATCAGAAGGGTGTATCTGTTATGAGCTGCTAAAAGCTGGTGAAACCGTTAACCAACCACAAATGATCGATTTAAATCGAGCATTACGTGAAAACGACAGGAATATGGAAAAAGGCAACACAAAGTCATGTTCCTCCGTGATAATGCCGCATCACACACAGCAAAAGGCGTCAGGGGAACGATCGAGGCTTTCATTTTGGAAATACCAGGGCATGCGGCTTATTCTCCAGACTTGGCACCGTCCGATTATCATCTGTTTGCATAAATGGGACATGCTCTCGGTGAACAACGCTTCACTTCGCACGAAAATGTGCGAAAATGGCTCGCTGACTGGTTCGCTTCAAAAGAAGAACTGTTATTTTTGGCGTGGCATTAATAGCATACCGGAGATGAGGGAGAAATGTATAAATTACAATGGAGATTATTTCGAATAAAATATTGTTTATCAGTTTCAAAGAACAGACGCGTAATTATTGCAACCGAATTCCAGTTTCATACTGATGCACCTGATAAGCTACCACCTTTGATGATTGACTACATTTCCTGTGTATTCTCCCAATGAATCTCCGTCTGCCGTCTGCCTTACTCTTTATTAATTTTGTGTGGTCGTTTCAGTTCAAATCGCGACGTACGCATACTCCTAGGTATTTTATGGGAGTAGCTGTTTCCAGAGATTTTGCTGCAATTGTGTACTAATGCAGTAAAGGGTATTTCTGTCTATGTGTTGGCAGTACGTTACGTTTAGTTACGTCAAGGGTCTACTGTTAGCGCACCACGCGTCGAACCTCTGCAACGTCGCGACTTTTCTGTGCTCAGCAGCATCATCCGCGGGAAACATCGTGGAACTTACGACGTTAGCTACCGTGGCATGTACGTACGCTGTGAAAATCTATGATTCTATAACGCTCCTATGTGGAGAGCCCGTAGTTACTTCTACGTCTGAAGACACTTCTCCATTCAGAAAAACATGTTGTGTTCTGTTTCCTAGAAAAATCTTCAGTGCTACCACACAGTTAGTTTGAAATCCGGTATGCTCCTATTCTGTTGATAAGTCGGCAGTGCGGAACTGTATCAAATGCCTTCTGGAGGTTAAGAAACATGGTACATACCTGAGTAAGTGTACCTACTGCTTTCTGGGTCTCGGGGACGAACAGAGCAAGTCAGCCATCACACAGTCGTTGTTTTTGGAAGCCTTGCTGATTCCTAAAGATTTTCAGTCTCTGTTCGATGACCCCACTGCAAACAAGAATGACCTGTGCTTTTTTTTCAATCATTAGGGAAGCTTCGCTCCTCTGTAGCCCTAAGGCGCACACTGCTGTGTAGAGTCGAATTGGTATCAGGTCCAGCGAGTAGGTTAGAAGTGGTATGTGTTTCCTTGTGCTGTTTCTGCTACTACCGACGTCAGCTTATAATTACATTACTTTTTATAATTTCGGAGGAGCTACATAGCTGATCTCTAAGGACTTCACTATTGACAGAGTGTAGTATGGTGTTATTATTATGCAGTCTTGAACCGCAACCCTATCGCGAAACTTTCACAAGGAGTTGATTTACATTAGTTTTGAGTTTTAAATGCGGATCGTACAACATCCGTATCATTAAGCCAAGTAAACGAACACTTCTTACGACAGAGGTGGTGGCAGTTCTCGTACTATAAATTGCAATCTCTTGACAGATCAAAAGTGCTCATTTTCTCATCTCGTAGTCAGCAAAATACAAAATTTTAAACAGGACAACCAAAAGAACTCGTCATACATGTAACGAATTTTCACAGTAAAAGCAGAATTGTGTCCTCTCAACAAAGACCGGAGGAAGGAAACACAGGTTTCGGCAGGGCAGAGAAGTAGCTGTAAGTAACACATCGTCTGTCGCGGTGTGTCTGCAAGAAAGTCTGTCGTCAGCTCTTGCACAAATCATCGCTTACCTTGCATTATTTAGCTTTTAACCTATGATGTATTGACTCATCAATGCATTTATTATTGTGGAAGTTTCAGAGAAGGTGTAACATCACTGGCGGTAATGCACCTTCACTGACCCTTTTAGTGAAAGTGGATTATTGGTTCCAGTTCTGCCAAACAATCACGTTGACTAGGGATAGCGCACCATCGCTAGTGAAGGTATATATTCACGGCGAAGAGCCAAGGAATGTGAACCACGGTTGCAATGGCAAAACACAGGCAGATTTCGGAAGTTGCATTTTATGAGCTGCAATTTGAGAACATCCTTATATTACATAAAATTCATTGTGCTGCGATAGCAAAACACAGACACATAAGCTAAGATAAATCTGGACACTTCTGCATGCTATATTATGGTACTGTGAGTTTAAGCATTTTATCACCACCGTTGTGGGCAGAAATTTCATGAGCACCAGGCAGAAAGTGACACAGTTCTTCATCATAAAGATAGTACTTAATCCTGTCTTCTTCAGTAACAGGTTGTATTAATTTCCTTATGCCATTCTCCTGGAGCACTTCATATCTCTTCAAAAACTTTTAGTCGTTGCCGTCTCTCTTTTGTCGAGAGATTAGTGATTTAACCTTGCTGATAAGTTACTCATACTTTTTTCTGTCCATGAAGATGTAGTAATAATTGGAGTTTCCCCTTCCGCTCTAAGATATTCGTAGAACTTCACTGATTCAACCATAGCTGCGCTGCAGTCAACCATAGTTGCATTGATGTGGAACATAATCTGCCATTCTACCCTCCACTGACTAATGAGGGCCAGTGATCTTACACCTCCACTAATGGATGTTTCTTTTTTTAAATTTATCGTAAGCTTTCACTGGTAATTTTAGTGGTGATATACGTGCAATAGGGAAGGTTTACATGCTCTAACGATCCATTTCCTCTAAACCACTAAACACACACACACACACACACACTGATGAGCCAAACCATTATGACAACTGCCCTTCGCGAGGTTGTATGCTGCACTGAGGGCACGTGACGTGCCACGAAAACTATGTGAACGGAGCAGAGACGAATAGGGAACCATTCTAGCGACGATAAGGTTCGCAAATGCGGCTATCCGACGACTGAAGCGACTTTAGCGAAAGCCAGACTGTTGTGACCAGTGTCTCACATCGAGCGTTTTGGAAATGACGAAGGTGGTCGGCCTTCCGCCTGCTACCGTCGTGAGCATCTGTGGAGAGTGGTTGAAGAATGCTGAAACCGCGAGTGGGCGACAAGAGGATGGATGTCCATACCTCAGCAGACAACACAGGGATCGGAGGCCTGCGCGCTCTCTAAAGCGTGACAGGGGGCGACCTGTGGCAGATCTGACGACATAATACGGTGCTGGCTCAGGCACCAGTGTTCTGGAGCAAATTCGTCAGCGCAAAGTGTTGAAGGTGGTGTTCCGCAGCAGAGGACCTTACTTCTTCCAATTCAGTTGTGATACAATGGGCATCATCGAGATCGGATGAATGGAATCGTGTAGCGTGATCGGACGAATCTCGTTTACTGTTAAAACACGGTCGAAGGTCATGTCGAGATACGCCGCCATCCAGACGACGGCTGTTCGCAAAATGCAGAGCACCACAGACGCAGGACAGTGGAAGCAGTATTATGTTATGGGAGTCGTCCACCTGGGCTTCCACGGGACCTACGGTAGTAACGGAAGGCACCATGGCAGCTGTGGACTACGTGCACGTTATTAGGGACCACAGTCGTTTAATGAACAAAGTAAGAGCATATGGACTATCAGACCAATTGTGTGATTGGATTGAGGAGTTCCTAGATAACAGGACGCAGCATGTTATTCTCAGTGGAGAGAAGTCTTCCGAAGTAAGAGTAATTTCAGGTGTGCCGCAGGGGAGTGTCATAGGACCGTTGCTATTCACAATATACATAAATGACCTGGTGGATGACATCGGAAGTTCACTGAGGCTTTTTGCATATGATGCTGTGGTGTATCGAGAGGTTGTAACAATGGAAAATTGTACTGAAATGCAGGAGGATCTGCAGTGAATTGACGCATGGTGCAGGGAATGGCAACTGAATCTCAATGTAGACAAGTGTAATGTGCTGCGAATACACAGAAAGATAGATCCTTTATCATTTAGCTACAAAATAGCAGGTCAGCAACTGGAAGCAGTTACTTCCATAAATTATCTGGGAGTACACATTAGGAGTGATTTAAAATGGAATGATCATATAATGTTGATCGTCGGTAAAGCAGATGCCAGACTGAGATTCATTGGAAGAATCCTAAGGAAATGCAATCCAAAAACAAAGGAAGTAGGTTACAGTACGCTTGTTCGCCCACTGCTTGAATACTGCTCAGCAGTGTGGGATCCGTACCAGATAGGGTTGATAGAAGAGATAGAGAACATCCAACGGAGAGCAGCGCGCTTCGTTACAGGATCATTTAGTAATCGCGAAAGCGTTACGGAGATGATAGATAAACTCCAGTGGAAGAATCTGCAGGAGAGACGCACAGTAGCTCGGTACGGGCTTTTGTCAAAGTTTCGAGAACATACCTTCACCGAAGAGTCAAGCAGTATATTGCTCCCTCCTACGTATATCTCGCGAAGAGACCATGAGGATAAAATCAGAGAGATTAGAGCCCACACAGAGGCATACCAACAATCCTCCTTTCCACGAACAATACGAGACTGGAATAGAAGGGAGAACCGATAGAGGTACTGAAGGTACCCTCCGCCACACGCCGTCAGGTGGCTTGCGGAGTATGGATGTAGATGTAGATGTAGATGTAGATGTCTTCCTGAGCAGCGAAGGCATTTTCCTGCAGGACAACTGTACGAGTTACAAGGCCAGAATCGTGCTGCAATGGTTCAGGAGTATGTTAGTGAACTCATATTGATGTCCTGGAAATCAAATTCGGCTTATATGAATCCGATGAAACGCAACCGGAACGCTATCGGGCACCAGCAAACCAGTTGCCGTAAACAACGGGAAGTGTGTGACCTGTGCGTAGGCATGTGGTGCCGCAAACCGCTGGACACCTATCACGTTGTTGCGTCCGTGTGTGTGTGTGTGTGTGTGTGTGTGTGTGTGTGTGTGTGTGTGTGTTTGTGTTTGAATGTACATAAAACGCGAGGCTGCCTTTAGAAAATGAGACAACGCCAGTATACAATGCTGCAGTTAAAGGAAGTGCTGCCAGCCCTTCGACGCAATAAGTATTTGCAACACAATACTACCAAGGGTGAATAAAAGTTTCGTCTACATCCATCTACATCCATACTCCGCTAGCCACCTGACGGCGTGTGGCGGAGGGTACTTTGAGTACCTCTATCGGTTCTCCCTTCTATTCCAGCCTCGTATTGTTTTAGGAAAGATAGATTGTCAGTATATCTCTGTGTGGGCTCTAATCTCTCTGATTTTACCCTAATGGTCTCTTTGCGAGATATACGTAGGAGGGAGCAATATACTGCTTGACACCTCGGTGAATGAATGTTCTGGAAACTTCAACAAAAGCCCGTACCGAGCTACTGAGCGACTCTCTTGCAGGATCTTCCACTGGAGTTCATCTATCATCTCCGTAACGGTTTCGCGATTACTAGATGATGCTGTAATGAAGCGCGCTGCTCTCCGTTGGATCTTCTCTATCTCTTCCATAAGCCCTATCTGGTACAGATCGCACACCGGTGAGCAGTATTCAAGCAGTGGACGAACAAGCAAACTGTAACCTACTTCCTCTGTTTTCAAACTGAATTTCCTTAGGATTCTTCCAATGAATCTCAGTCGGCATCTGCTTTATCGACGATTAATTTTATATGGTCATTCCATTTTAAATAATTTCTAATGCCTACTCCCAATTAATTCATGGAATTAACTCTATATTGTAGCTAAATGATAAAGGATCTTTCTTTCTATGTCTTCGCAGCGCATTACACTTGTCTACATTGAGATTCAATTGCCATTCCCTGCACCATGCGTCAATTCGCTGCAGATCCTCCTGCATTTCAGTACAAATTTCCATTGTTACAACCTCTCGATAAACTACAGCATCAGCCGCAAAAAGCCTCAGTGAACTTCCGATGTTATCCACAAGGTCATCTATGTATATTGTGAGTAACAACGGTCCTACGTCACTCCCCTGCGGCACACCTGAAATCACTCTTACTTCGGAAGACTTCTCTCCAATGTGAATGACATGCTGCGTTCTGTTATCTAGGAACTCTTCAATCCAATCACACAATTGGTCTGATTGTCCATATGCTCTTACTTTGTTCATTGAACGACTGTGGGGAACTGTATCAAATGCCTTGCGAAAGTCAAGAAACGCGGCCTCTACCTGGGAGCCCGAGTCTATGGCCCTCTGAATCTCGTGGACGAACAGCGCGAGCTGGGTTTCACACGATAGTCTGTTTCGAAACCCATGCTGATTCCTACAGAGTAAATTTCTAGTCTCCAGAAAAGTGAGTATACTATTAGCATCTCCTCCTTTCCCTACTCTCTGACCAACTCCTCCGCTTCCCTTTGTGTGTCTATATCCTTTCGCTCCACTCTCCCTGTGCACCTCCTCTTCTTCCTTCTCCCACAGTTTCTACACTCCTGGAAATTGAAATAAGAACACCGTGAATTCATTGTCCCAGGAAGGGGAAACTTTATTGACACATTCCTGGGGTCAGATACATCACATGATCACACTGACAGAACCACAGGCACATAGACCTAGGCAACAGAGCATGCACAATGTCGGCACTAGTACAGTGTATATCCACCTTTCGCAGCAATGCAGGCTGCTATTCTCCCATGGAGACGATCGTAGAGATGCTGGATGTAGTCCTGTGGAACGGCTTGCCATGCCATTTCCACCTGGCGCCTCAGTTGGACCAGCGTTCGTGCTGGACGTGCAGACCGCGTGAGACGACGCTTCATCCAGTCCCAAACATGCTCAATGGGGGACAGATCCGGAGACATTGCTGGCCAGGGTAGTTGACTTACACCTTCTAGAGCACGTTGGGTGGCACGGGATACATGCGGACGTGCATTGTCCTGTTGGAACAGCAAGTTCCCTTGCCGGTCTAGGAATGGTAGAACGATGGGTTCGATGACGGTTTGGATGTATCGTGCACTATTCAGTGTCCCCTCGACGATCACCAGTGGTGTACGGCCAGTGTAGGAGATCGCTCCCCAAACCATGATGCCGGGTGTTGGCCCTGTGTGCCTCGGTCGTATGCAGTCCTGATTGTGGCGCTCACCTGCACGGCGCCAAACACGCATACGACCATCATTGGCACCAAGGCAGAAGCGACTCTCATCGCTGAAGACGACACGTCTCCATTCGTCCCTCCATTCACGCCTGTCGCGACACTACTGGAGGCAGGCTGCACGATGTTGGAGCGTGAGCGGAAGACGGCCTAACGGTGTGCGGGACCGTAGCCCAGCTTCATGGAGACGGTTGCGAATGGTCGTCGCCGATACCCCAGGAGCAACAGTGTCCCTAATTTGCTGGGAAGTGGTGGTGCGGTCCCCTACGGCACTGCGTAGGATCCTACGGTCTTGGCGTGCATCCGTACGTCGCTGCGGTCCGGTCCCAGGTCGACGGGCACGTGCACCTTCCGCCGACCACTGGCGACAACATCGATGTACTGTGGAGACCTCACGCCCCACGTGTTGAGCAATTCGGCGGTACGTCCACCCGGCCTCCCGCATGTCCACTATACGCCCTCGCTCAAAGTCCGTCAACTGCACATACGGTTCACGTCCACGCTGTCGCGGCATGCTACCAGTGTTAAAGACTGCGATGGAGCTCCGTATGCCACGGCAAACTGGCTGACACTGACGGCGGCGGTGCACAAATGCTGCGCAGCTAGCGCCATTCGACGGCCAACACCGCGGTTCCTGGTGTGTCCGCTGTGCCGTGCGTGTGATCATTGCTTGTACAGCCCTCTCGCAGTGTCCGGAGCAAGTATGGTGGGTCTGACACACCGGTGTCAATGTGTTCTTTTTTCCATTTCCAGGAGTGTATTTCCAGATAGTAGCAGTACGTCTACAACGTTTGGCTGAAATCGATCCAGGGGCTTCGGCGGAGTTCTTTACCCGTTGCTTGAGTTGCGTACGCGCATGTCACATATATTTAACATATTTCACATATACTTATATACAGTGTCTAAAAAAAATTGCTTACAAACCACTCGAGCGGCTCATCCTAGAATATTGCTCACAAACGAACGATTTGATACTCTTAAGCTTTCTGGTGTAAAAAAAGGAGAGGAAAGTGTAATAATTGATTTGTTTTAAAGGTTTGATTGATGCCACGAAATTTCCCTTACAAGCAACTCACAGATCACTGAATTTTTTCACAGTTGGTAACATTTGTCATTTTCCCTCCAAATCGTGTTGATATTATTTGTCTGTGTACATGCATTGAAACTGTGTTTACAGTAGTGTTTTATGTTTCTGTGGTGTACTTCAGCTTGTTATTTATTCTATCAACTTCTTGCTATATTAACAGGACATTACATAGCTTGTGAACTTGCATGTTTTTAGCTATAGGAATAAATCATGGAGTTACAGGGTAGTTAATTTAACTGCAAACACGGAAAGAAAGGCGACAGCTGCAGATACACAAAGATGAATATGGCACAAAGAAGTTCAAAAGAGAGTGGTTATCACTGGCTTCGTCGCACTGTTACTATAATGCGAAATCGATGCCGCCAGGGAAACTTGCTTACAAAATATTTCTACTTGAATACTGCTTACATGTAAGTACAGATCAAAACTATTCACAGAATGCTGCGTCGAGTTCTTACGTACCTTAAACAATAAAAGCGTGAGAAACAACCCTGTCAGAAAGACAGGAGATATTGTTAACCATGAGGGAAACGTGATTTAAGTACAGATGGCAGCATGTGCGGCAGTCATAACCCAAGCAGCATCGCCGTGCAGTGTGCAGTCGCCTCGCACAGCAGACTTCGTGCTCGCTTAGCTTCTGCGATCACGACAGTTGCTTTCATACTCTCACAGAGCGACCAGTATCTTACCAACACGACCCTAAACGTAACTGACTCTAGGACAATGAAGGTCAGTGCGAACAAACATGGTGGCATACTTGTTTGCTAATTCGAGTGAGCAATCCTAAGAGTAAACGGAATCGACGAGAAACTGGGTCAGAGTGTGGCTGGTGAGGGTGCCTCCATCAGTTTTATTGGTCCAGCGGTGTTTCTTCACCAGTAAAAATGTACTTCCTGTAGCCAACTTTGCTGGGGAGACTGAACTCTCCCGCTGCTTCTTAGGCGATAGGATAGTGGAGACTCAGTGGCTCCTAGGCTGACCGTTCTGAAGTGTCCCCACTCAGGAGCCTCCGTAAAGAAAACGTCTTCCTACACGACAGCCTGGCGTCGAAGCCAATTTGAACAAAATGGCGATTTTCTTCAGCGATCCACGCCACCTTGGGGCTTTTTTAGACAATGTGCTTGGTGGGTATTAAAAAAATTTGATCTTACCATCTGATAGTCCTGTACTTAAGCAACACATCGAAGGTACCAGAATAATAAGTTAAGTATAATGGAAAGGCAAATACTAAGTTAAACGTCAAATTGTACAGGGTTATTACAAATGATAGAAGCGATTTCACAGCTCTACAATAACTTCATTATTTGAGATATTTTCACAATGCTTTGCACACACATACAAAAACTCAAAAAGTTTTTTTAGGCATTCACAAATGTTCGATATGTGCCCCTTTAGTGATTCGGCAGACATCAAGCCGATAATCAAGTTCCTCCCACACTTGGCGCAGCATGTCCCCATCAATGAGTTCGAAAGCGTCGTTGATGTGAGCTCGCAGTTCTGGCACGTTTCTTGGTAGAGGAGGTTTAAACACTGAATCTTTCACATAACCCCACAGAAAGAAATCGCATGGGGTTAAGTCGGGAGAGCGTGGAGGCCATGACATGAATTGCTGATCATGATCTCCACCACGACCGATCCATCGGTTTTCCAATCTGCTGTTTAAGAAATGCCGAACATCATGACGGAAGTGCGGTGGGGCACCATCCTGTTGAAAGATGAAGTCGGCGCTGTCGGTCTCCAGTTGTGGCATGAGCCAATTTTCCGCGGGCTACGCGTGAAACTTGCCCGCACGCGTTCAACCGTTTCTTCGCTCACTGCAGGCCGACCCGTTGATTTCCCCTTACAGAGGCATCCAGAAGCTTTAAACTGCGCATACCATCGCCGAATGCAGTTAGCAGTTGGTGGATCTTTGTTGAACTTCGTCCTGAAGTGTCGTTGCACTGTTATGACTGACTGATGTGAGTGCATTTCAAGCACGACATACGCTTTCTCGGCTCCTGTCGCTATTTTGTCTCACTGCGCTCTCGAGCGCTCTGACAGCAGAAACCTGAAGTGCGGCTTCATCCGAACAAAACTTTATGAGTTTTTCTACGTATCTGTAGTGTGTCGTGACCATATGTCAATGAATGGAGCTACAGTGAATTTATGAAATCGCTTCAATCATTTGTAATAGCCCTGTACATGCATGCAATTGGCCAATGGTTGCTGCCATGGAATTTGTGAATGTATAAATGCTTGATTGGATTTTATATTACTTTGATTTGGTTCTCTTTCTCTGTAAAGTTTGGACCGAGCAGTGGCTGAGACCTCTCGACATGTGTCGGTAACATCAGGAGAAAGGGTCGGATCTACAGGATCCTGGAATGTCGTGAAGCCCTCAGCTAGATGCGAAAGATTACTAGCAGCGTCTCCCACTGTAGGTTTACGAGCATTTCTGTGACATATACAGAAGACTCGTACATCACTAGATAAAAAATACCGGCGTTGTCTGTACCTCCCCCCACTCCATTAACAGCTGTGTAATATCTCGATTCAAAATTTCTTGACGCTCATGGAACATTAATGGAGTCCACGATATGGGAGTATCTAGCACAGATAACTTGTAGTTATTAGAGAAAGGGAGAAGAAGTGAAAATTTGACGTTTGTCGTTGATATTGCAATTGTGCCACAGACAGCAAAGGGCATCGAAGATGATAAAGTCTTCGAAAGAGATTATCAGAGGAACATTAACAAAAGTAATACAAAGCTGATGGAATGTCAGTCGATGCAGAGCAAATTAGATTTGTAAATGAGACACTGAAGTTGCAGATGACTTGCTGTTTGGACAACAGTGCCACTGATATTGGCCAAAGTATGGAGTATGGGAATTTGGATAGAGGGTTGCTGGGGTAGTCATTGCAGTTGTGCAAAACCACTGTGACAGGGTGGCGTCGTGGTTGGTGTATCATCCTAATGAGCAGGAGACCTGGGTTAGAAATCGCGGCTTTGTAGAAATTTTCATTCGTCTCTGCAGTCTGCATATATACATCGAAGTAAGGCCAATATATAATGCTGACTGGCAATAGCAAGAAAAACACTTTTGAGGGAGAGAAATTTGTTAACATTCAATAGAAAATAAAGTGTTAAAAAGTCCTTTTTGAATGTATTTCATTGGGCTGTAGCCTTTCACAGAAATCGAACGTGGATAATAAACAGTACGGACAAGGAAAGAATAGAAATTATTGGAATGTGGCGCTACAGAAGAACGCTGAAGATTAAGTTGGTTGATCGAAAAACTAATGAAGAGTTACTGAAATGAACTGGGTGGGGGTTGGGGGTGGAACGGGGAGAAATTTATGACAGAACCTGAGTAAAGGAAAGTATTGTTTAATAGGACACATCCTGAGACATCAGGTATGTAGTGGAGGGAAGTGTGGGAGTTAAAGATTGTGGAGGGAAACCAAGGGATGACTAGAGTGGGCAGGTTCAAATGGATATAGGACGCTGTAGTTACGTAGAGACGACGAGTCTTGCAAAAGCTAGACAAGCACGGGAATCTGCATTGCATCGCACCAGATTCAGGAGTAGATCTTAGTGTGACTCGAAGAAACCCTTTCGTTGTTGAGATACTAGAGTTACCATTTACAAAAAAAGAAAAAAAAGCTGGAGGAGAAGGTGAGCGGCGCGTTCTTGGGCGTCTTGTTACGGCTCCACGGTTCGTGCGGCTCTCCCCGTCGGAGGTTCGAGTCCTCCCTCGGGCATAGGTGTATGTTTGTTGTCCTTAGCGTAAGTTAGTTTAAGTTAGATTAAGTAGTGTGTAAGCCAAGGGACCGATGACCTCAGCAGTTTGGTCCCATAGGAACTTTACAGATTTCCAGATTTTCCGGTGAAGGTCATATCTGCCAAGCAGTTATTCACGGATAGTCTAAACTGTTAAAAATGACTGCCTTGCCGTTCGTTACCTTAGTTTTTACAACAGCAGCACAGTGAAACACACTGAACGAGTAACACCTGCAGTCCTGACAAAGTAAACAGATTTTTTGAATCGTCAGAATGGTCCGTCGGGGATGGGGTTTATTTCAGTGGAGAGACCGTTCGACAAAGTATATATAGCGGAGTCAGAAAGCTTCAGGAAGAATGGATGCTTGGGTATCGCGCAATCCTCGAGGCAAATGGACACAGCGGGACGTAATGCGCACGCGTCGGATACAGCCCCGCCAGCACAATACCAGATTACGCCGGGGAGAATTAATTTCAGCGGAGGGCACGATTTATTGCACGCAGAGGTTAGGGAGTGTCGGCGGTGCGTGCCTTATCAGCGACACGGAGAACGCGAAAGTCGTTAAAAGCCGATAATCATCGCGTGCTGTGTTGGGGGTACGGGGGCAGTAGCCCACGCACCGCGGCGGAAACCCTGTTGCGAAAACGGCTGAGGCATTTCACGGTTTCGGGGCCGCAGCGGCAAGGAGGGGCCGAATGAAATATCGGGGCCAGTGATTGTGGAAGAGGAAACTGTGTGAAGGGTTTGGAGGCCAGCAGGGCGCGCTCGCAGCGTGGGATTGGTGGGGGGAGGAGGGGAGGGGGAAGGGGAAAGAGGGCGAGGCCAGGGGGAGGGGGAGGGGTGGGTGGCTCCGCCCGGCGCCATTCTGGCCGCGGTCCAGGCGCGACGAGCACGGCTACACAGTCCAACTGGGGCAGCCAGCCTGTCAGCGGGCTTAAATCCACCCCTGTACACTGGCGCACCAGGCCACTGGCTCGGCGCTGGGTCGCGCTACAGAACCGCGTCTGCCCGTGTCCGCGGGTGAGTGAGACGTCGGCCGTAGGATGATCGCTACACGGAGCTTTCATTTCTTGCCTTTGCAGGAGTAGCAGCAGTCACTTAGGTGTGTGTCTAGACGATCACTGGACATTTCACACCCACGTAACAGGGGCACTCAAATGGAAAACGAAACAGTTGCAAAATACTGGCCAGATGCTAGTAGGACTCGCTCACTACGACTTATGTTCGAACTTAATTATGTATGAGGATCACTCCAAAAGAAATGCACACTATTTTTGTAAAAATACAGTTTTATTTTGGCATTGTGAAAGTTTTACAGAGTGTAGATACAACCTTTCCGCTTGTTTTCAAACTTAGTTCAACCTGTTCCCGTGAGTGGAGCCGTGACAGCATGTCTTCAAGATGGCTGTTACACTTGGTGTTCGTCAGAAGCAACGTGCTGTCACAGAATGCCTGTGCTGAGAAGCCGAGACAGTGGGAAACATCCACAAGAGGTTGAAAAAGTGTATGGAGATGCTGCTGTCGATCGCAGTACAGTTAGTCGGTGGGCAAGCAGGTTACGTGGTGAAAGCGGGCACGGCGATATTTAGGATTGTCCTCGCAGCGGCAGGCCTCGTACTGCACACACTCCAGACAATGTGCAGAGAGTTCACGAATTGGTGACTGGTGACAGACGCATCACAGTGAACGAATTATCACGCTACGTTGGGATAGGGGAAGGAAGTGTCTGCAGAATACTGAAAGTGTTGGCGTTAAAAAAGGTTTGTGCCAAGTGGGTTCCCAGGATGATGACAGTGGCTCACAAAGAAACAAGAAAAACGGTATGCAGCGAACTTTTGGAACAGTACGAGAATGGTGGAGATGAATTTCGTGGAAGAATTGCGACAGGTTATGAAACATGGCTCCACCATTTTTCACCAGAGACGAAGAGGCAACCAATGGAGTGGCATCATGCAAATTGACCCAAGAGAAAAAATTTCAAAACCACACCTTGTCCTGAAAATGTTATGGCTACGGTGTTTTTCGATTCTTAAGGACTCTTGCTTGTGAACATCATGCCAAGTGGAGCCAGCATAAATTCTGATGCATGTGTGCAGATTGAAGAAACTTCAAGCTCGACTGAGTCGTGTTCGCCCACATCGGCAAAAGGAGGATGTTTTGCTATTGCACGACAATGCACGGCCACTTGTCAGTCAAAAAACCACGGAAGCGATCACAAAAGTCGGATGGACAATACTGAAACACTCGACTTACAGTCCTGACTTGGCTCCATGTGACTATCATCTCTTTGGGAAACTGAAAAACTCTCTTCGTGGAACAAGGTTTGAAGGTGATGACTCCCTTGTGCACGCTGCCAAACAGTGGCTCTAACAGGTTGGTCCAGAATTTTACCGTGCTGGTATACAGACCCTGGTTCCAAGATGGCTTAAGGCAGTTGAGAGGGATGGAAATTATGTGGAGAAATGAAAATATTGTTACTAAAGGATGTATCTACACACTCTATAACCTTCAAACATGTAGAATAAAAGATGGATTTTAAAAAAAAATAGTGTGCATTTCTTTTGGAGTGACCCTCGTATACAGACACTACATGTATTTTGGGAACGGAAGATGTCGAAAATGTTTGCTTGTTGTTGGTACTGCGAAGATATCGGTCCCACGGCTTCCAAGACTCTCAGCATGCTCGAATTTCAAGTCACAAGTCGGATAACAAATGACAAAAGAGATAGTTTTTCGTGTGATATAATCATACACTGAGGTCACAGAACCCATGGGACGCCTCCCTAATATGGCGTCAGGCCTCCTCCTGCTCGGAGTAGCGCAGCAGCTCGTCGTGGCGTGGAATAAACTGTTCGTTGGAAGTCGCCTGCAGAGATATTGGGTCGCTCTGACTCTATAGCCTTCCGTAACTGCCAAAGTACTGGTGGTGCAGGATTTTGCGCACGAGCTGACCTCTGGATTATGATCCATAAATGTCCGATGTGATGCATGTTGGATGATCTGGTGGCCTAATCATTCTCTCGAATTGACCAAAACGGTATGGTCCGGTGATATGGCGAATTGTCGTCCATAAAAATTCCATCGTTGTTTGGCAACATGAAGTCAATGAATTGCTGCAGACAGTCTCCAAGCAGTCAAACGTAACCATTTCCAGGCAGTGAGCGTCTCAGTCGGACCAGAGAAGCCTGTGCATTGCGTGTAAACAAAGGCCACACCATCATAGAGGTACCACGGGCCTGCACCGTGCATGTTGACAACTTGGGCACGTGACCTCTTGAAGTTTGCGCCACACTCGAACCCTGCCTTCAGCTCTTATGATTGAAATCGGGACACATCTGTCCATGCCACAGTTTTACAATCGCCTAGGGTCCAGCTGATATGGTCACGAATCCAGGAAAGGCGCTGGAGGCGGCGTCGTGCTGTTAGCGAAAGCACTTGCATCGACTGTCTGCTTCCATAGCCTATTTACGCCACATTTCCCCGCACTGTCCTAACGGATACTTTCGTCGTGTCTTCTGCATTGATTTCTGTGGCTATTTCACGAAATGTTGCTTGTCTGTTAGCACTTACAACTCTACTCAAACACACCACTGCTCTCTGTCGTTAAGTGAAGGCCGGCGGCCACTGCATTGTCGTTGACTAGAGGTAATGCGTGAAATACGGTATTTTCGGCACACTCTTTGTGGTGTCACCGCCAGACACCACACTTGCTAGGTGGTAGCTTTTAAATCGGCCGCGGTCCGCTAGTATACGTCGGACCCGAGTGTCGCCACTGTCAGTAACTGCAGACCGAGCGCCGCCAAACGGCAGGTCTAGAGACAGATCCTAGCACTCGTCCCAGTTGTACAGCCGACGTTGCTAGCCATGGTTCACTGAGAATTACGCTCTCATTTGCCGAGACGATAGCAGCATAGCCTTCAGCTACATTTGCTACGACCTAGCAAGGCGCCATTACCAGTATAGATATTGAGATTCTATTAATCTATCATCAAGAGCGATGTTCTACAAATGTGGATTAAAGTTAAGTATTCCAGAAGCTACGTACTTTTCTTTATAGCATTCATTACGTATCCTGTTTCAGACCTCACGCCAGCCTGCGTGAGTTTAAGCGCGTGCCTTTCGGCTTCCTCGCATTGTGTAGACTGTCTTGTCTAGACACAACACTCTTGACACTGAATTTTGCAATATTGAGTTCCTATGGATTTCCGAAATGGAATGTCCTAAGCCACAAGCTCATTCAGCGTTCAGAGTCTGTGAATTCCCGTCTAGCAGCCACAATCACGTCGAAAACCGTTTCACGTGAATCACCTGAGAACAAAAGACAGCTCCGCCAGTGCACTGCCCTCTCGTACCCTGTGCATGCGACGCTGCCGCCAGTTGTGTGTGTGTGTATGTCCTTATCTCATGACTTTTGTCAGCTGAGTATAATTTAACAATGTCCTGATTGTTCCCTTTACTTCTGCTGTGAAACTATTGATCGGGTCAAATTTTAAGATCATACGTTAAGGGACTGGTTGGGAAGGGACTAAGACAGGGTTGTAGCCTCTCCCCGATGTTATTCAATCTGTATATTGAGCAACCAGTAAAGGAAACAAAAGAAAAATTCGGGGTAGGTATTAAAATCCATGGAGAAGAAATAAAAACTTTGAGGTTCGCCGATGACATTGTAATTCTGTCAGAGACAGCAAAGGACTTGGAAGAGCAGTTGAACGGAATGCATGGTGTCTTGAAGGGAGGATATAAGATGAACATCAACAAAAACAAAACGAGAATAATGGAATGTAGTAGAATTAAGACGGGTGATGTTGAGGGTATTAGATTAGGAAATGAGACACTTAATGTAGTAAAGGAGTTTTGCTATTTGGGGAGCAAAATAACTGATGATGGTCGAAGTAGAGAGGATATAAAATGTAGACTGGCAATGGCAAGAAAAGCGTTTCTGAAGAAGAGAAATTTGTTAACATCGAGTATAGATTTAAGTGTCAGGGAGTCATTTCTGAAAGTGTTTGTATGGAGTGTAGCCATGTATGGAAGTGAAACATGGACGGTAAATAGTTTGGACAAGAAGAGAATAGAAGCTTTCGAAATGTGGTGCTACAGAAGAATGTTGAAGATTAGATGGGTAGATCACATAACTAATGAGGAAGTATTGAACAGGATTGGGGAGAAGTTTGTGGCACAACTTGACCAGAAGAAGGGATCGGTTGGTAGGACACGTTCTGAGGCATCAAGGGATCACCAACTTAGTATTGGAGGGCAGCGTGGAGGGTAAAAATCGTAGGGGGAGACCAAGAGATGAATACACTAAGCAGATTCAGAAGGATGTAGGTTGCAGTAGGTACTGGGAGATGAAGAAGCTTGCACAGGATAGAGTAGCATGGAGAGCTGCATCAAACCAGTCTCAGGACTGAAGAACACAACAATAACAACGTTAAGGGAAAGTACGCTGTAGTTCTGATGAGTAATTTTGAGAATATAAAAATAAGTGGGATAAATGGCCGTATCTTTTTAATGCATAGAGTTAGAGACTTAACATTTTTACTGCAAGGGACTATGGACCTCAGTGTCACACAGAAATTTCAGCTTGATTCCTCACCTGTTGCTAGGAAAAAGTGATTCTAACAGAGAATCAGACACACAGTGTAACAACGAATGATAAAAAAATTGTGTGACGTAATTAAAAACTAGCAATTATCGGATTTCTTGTACTGTGAAATCTTGGCCCCTGGCAAATTTCATGATTTTAGGTCAAGTACCCTGTAACATTTGATGAATTTGCAAGCATCAAAATATGTGACAGAAATGGCCTTATCTTTTGACTGAATTGACTTACGTGATTGAATTTTTTTCATCATCTAGGGATTGTAGACCTTAGTATGTGAGGTAAATTCGAACTTGATACAACTACTAGATCCTGAGAAAAAGGATTCTGAACAGTCGGACAGACAGATAGACATACAGATGGACCAGAAAGTGATCCTACGGGGGTTCCGCCGCGCGGAACAGCCGCACGTTTTGAGGCGCCATGTCACGGATTGCGCACGCTCTCCCGCCAGAGGTTCGAGTTCTCCTCAGGCATGGCTGTGTGTGTTGTCCTTAGTGCAAGTTAGTTTAATTAATGTGTAAGTCTAGGAACCGATGACCTCAGCAGTTTGGTCTCTTAGGAATTCACGCACATTTGAACATTTTGTATAAGGGTTCCGTTGTTAGTGATTGAGGTAAAGTAAGTAAAGTGTTTACTTTTTCAAAAGCGATCGCCACAACTGTTAACACACTGTGAGACAAGGCGGTCAGTGGCTTCATGGAGAAATGCTTGCAGTTTCCTACAGAACCATGATTCTAAACAGGCGTACAATTCTTCGTCCGAAACAAATTAACAGCCACGGATGTCTTTCTTGAGGCTCCAGAAATATGGAATTCGCATTGCGAGAGATCGGAAGTGTATGGAGGATATGTAAGACCTTCCTTGTGGAACTTCTGTAGCTCGGATGGGTCGACATGTTGCAGATGTTTCACTGGGAAGCCCTTAACTTCCTACATACAGACCGATCTCTCTTCACGTCTTTTCCATATTTATGCAGCCTGACGGAAGATATTCGTGGCTGTCAATTTGTTTCGGACGAAGAGGTGCACGCCTGGACAGATCATGTTTGCGTACGCAAACGTAAACATTTTTGTACATTGTCCAGTCAAATTAATGTGACCACCGCCTATGTTCGACGTCAACGTGCAATAATCACCCACGTAAGACAAGTGGCAGTACTGTCAGTGAACGGTGTGTAGAACACGTGTGGAGGACGCAGAACAGTGCAGTCGTTGTCGTAACTGCACGCTGATACTACGAGGTGCATTCAAGTTCTAAGGCCTCCGATTTTTTTTCTAATTAACTACTCACCCGAAATCGATGAAACTGGCGTTACTTCTCGACGTAATCGCCCTGCAACCTAACACATTTTTCACAACGCTGACGCCATGATTCCATGGCAGCGGCGAAGGCTTCTTTAGGAGTCTTTTTCACCACTGGAAATAGCTGAGGCAATAGCAGCACGGCTGGTGAATGTGCGGCCACGGAGAGTGTCTTTCATTGTTGGAGAAAGCCAAAAGTCACTAGGAGCCCGGTCAGGTGAGTAGGGAGCATGAGGAATCACTTCAAAGATGTTATCACGAAGGAACTGCTGCGTAACGTTAGCTCGATGTGCGGGTGCGTTGTCTTGGTGAAACAGCACACGCGCAGCCCTTCCCGGACGTTTTTGTTGCAGTGCAGGAAGGAATTTGTTCTTCAAAACATTTTCGTTGGATACACCTGTTACCGTAGTGCCCTTTGGAACGCAAAGGGTAAGGATTACGCCCTCGCTGTCCCAGAACATGGAGACCATCATTTTTTCAGCACTGGCGGTTACCCGAAATTTTTTTGGTGGCGGTGAATCTGTGTGCTCCCATTGAGCTGACTGGCGCTTTGTTTCTGGATTGAAAAATGGCATCCACGTCTCATCCATTGTCACAACCGACGAAAAGAAAGTCCCATTCATGCTGTCGTTGCGCGTCAACATTGCTTGACAACATGCCACACGGGCAGCCATGTGGTCGTCCGTCAGCATTCGTGGCACCCACCTGGATGACACTTTTTGCATTTTCAGGTCGTCATGCAGGATTGTGTGCACAGAACCCACAGAAATGCCAACTCTGGAGGTGATCTGTTCAACAGTCATTCGGCGATCCCCCAAAACAATTCTCTCCACTTTCTCGATCATGTCGTCAGACCGGCTTGTGCGACCCCGAGGTTGTTTCAGTTTGTTGTCACACGATGTTCTGCCTTCATTAAACTGTCGCACCCACGAACGCACTTTCGACACATCCATAACTCCATCACCACATGTCTCCTTCAACTGTAGATGAATTTCAATTGGTTTCACACCACGCAAATTCAGAAAACGAATGATTGCACGCTGTTCAAGTAAGGAAAACGTCGCCATTTTAAGTATTTAAAACAGTTCTCATTCTCGCCGCTGGCGGTAAAATTCCATGTGCCGTACGGTGCTGCCATCTCTGGGACGTATTGACAATGAACGCGGCCGCATTTTAAAACAATGCGCATGTTTCTATCTCTTTCTAGTCCGGAGAAAAAAAATCGGAGGCCTTAGAACTTGAATGCACCTCGTACAGCGGAACGTCCACTGAGTGGCGAGAGGTGACGTTTTCAGGCGAATCACGTTTCATGCTTCATCGGCCAGACGGTCGTTTGCGCGCACGAGCTGAGTCATCTGAAAACAAAACCCTGCCACAGTCGTCTGAGGGATCGAGGCCGGAGGAGGGAGCGTCATGGTGTGAAGAACGGTTTCGTGGCATAGCGTGGGTGATCTGGTGATTCTGGAAGGTACGATGCGTAACCACAAGTATCCAAGTATGCATCTGTTCTTGGGGACCATGTCCACCCAAGCATGCAGTTTTTTCTTCCTCGTCTTGATGGCATCTACCAGCAGGAAAATGCAACGGCCACACAGATCGCAGTATGCGTAAGTGGTTCGTAGAGCACCAGGATGCGTTTACCGTAATCCGCTGGTCATCCGTTTCCAAGGACTACTGAAACCCAGTCGAGGACCTGTGGGAGCACGTCGATCGGTCGATCGAGCTGTTTGCGCCACTGATCGTCACCCAAGGAACCTGGCGCAGCTGGTCACGGTCCTGGAATCGGCGTGGCTCCACACCCCTGCCGGTGCCTTCCAGAATCTCACTGGCGCTCTTCCTCCGCGTCTCTCAGCGGTCTGCGCTGCCAAAAAGGTGGGCATTCAGGCTTCTGACACGTGGCCACATTGAGAGTAACGCGATTCGGCAGTGTGGAATGCGTAGCAAGGAAAGGAGGATGGTTGTCTCATGGTGCGCTTTTCAGACTTTCACCTTTAACCGGCCCGTAATACAAGTTTAATATATTTTCTGTCTCCATTTTTAAATGATGGCATTTATTTTTTATCTCTTGCAGACTTTATGCGAAACTACCAGAATTTCTCTAGAAGATTAACGTTTTCCACATGTGTAAACGTGTTCGAAGATACAACATGATAATGTATCTAGAAACAAATGTTTGGTAAAAATTTAAAAGCGTACCTATAGAGAAAATCTTGTCAGCCTGTATTTAACTGTCTGATTGTTATATTATTACTCCACCACACCCTAATAATCTGTAAGCAAACTCAAATTAAGTACAAATATTATCAGAACCAACTACAATTTACACGGTACACACACGTTAATGTGACCATCGTGTGTGATCGACGTCAACTTGGAATAACCACTCACAGGGTATATAAACCGTGACGGGGGCGCGAGAAACAGCGCAGTCATTTCTGTATTGCGCAAACAGAGCGACTTCTCTGACGTCCAAAAGAGCGCAGTCTTTGACTTGCAGACCAAGGGTGGAAGCTTTTCTGAAACGACTAAGTTTCTAAACTGTTCTTGACCCACCGTGGTTAAAGTATACCACGCTTTGCAAAATGGCGGAATCCAAAATCGGCGTCGAGGCAACTGCGGAGCACCACAAACCGCAGATGACGCGTTTGAACGACGGCTATGGAGATGTCTGCGGCCGAACAGACGTGCAGCTGTTGAGCAAGGGGCTACCGAAAGTGTGTCCTCAATGACAGTTCATTTTAAAGACAGGTAAAGTGGTTAAGAGATTAAGGAACTCAGTTTATTTGCAAGTATCCCATGTTACATGGCGAAAGACCTTCTGTCTCAAGGCAGAAGAAGTTGCATCACCGCTGAAGTATGCTTTAACTGTCCTCAAGTTACATAAATAATTCTAAAATATATCTCAGAAGTGGCTGCGAATCAGCAACTGTATAAAGTCGAAGAGGTTGAAAAAATGAGCCAACCAGTTGCAAACCTAAGGTTTATTTAGCTTTTCACGTAGGTATCGATATTTCAAAAAATATCTTCTTCAGATGGAGTGGGCCCTAAAATGTATAGAACCGGTTGCAAACTACTTTTACATACATAAGAAAATATTACTGATAGAAAAATAATTGTGATGTAAGTGTGCTCACTTGTTACATCACATGGTGGTAAACTACATTAGCTGAAGCCTGGCGGCTCTTGTCACATATGAAATTGATATAAAATCCAGAACCATCACATGCCATGTCTCGAGACAGCAGTCATATTACAATCAGCGTACGTCAGAATAAATACACAAATGTATTCACCCATTGGTAAAGGCTCGTGTCAACACAAAAGTTTAACACGAGCTATCACTTGAGCCTGTACCTTTGAACAGCTGGCCTCTGTCTCTGCTATGGTGAATACTTAGGATATGCAAAAATTTTATCCTCTGTTCTCTTGTTATAATTGTAATTTACCACCATGTGATGTAACAAGTGAGTACACTTACCTCACAAATATTTTTCTGTCATTAATATTTTGTTACGTATGTAGAAATAGTTTGTAACTGGTGATATACATTTTTACGGCCCACTCCTTATGAAGAAGGTATTTTTAGAAATATAGAAACTTGGGTTAAGGGTTAAATAAACCTTAGGTTTGCAACTGGTTGGCTGATTTTTAACCTCTTCTAAAAGATATATAGCACATTACTCACCATTAAGATCTGTCATAAAGAATTAATGTATTACAAATGGGTTTAAAATATTACACAGCACTTAAATGTGCAGAAACCGTAATAATTACGACTGCTGAGCAAAACCGAAAACGATGGATCAGATATGATGGTCTGTAATGCGCGTTCCTTCGTGTGATTCTAAACTCACTCGCTACACTGAAGCACCGATCAAAAAACATTGTGTGTTACTATGAGCACTGGTACAATGCTCTCCTCTGTTATAAAAATGTATGTTTATGTGTGTGTTGCTCATCTCCGCAATAGTTGTTTGATTTCAACCAAGCTTGGTACGCATACCACTTATTGTCTGGAAAGAACTACTATGGTGGTGAGGACCACCTCATGTTGACTAGGAGGGGGCTTAAAACGAGTTGACATAGAAGGTTGGCTGAGGAAGGTGCGCAGAGGGAACGGACGAGAAGAGGAGGAGGGACGAGTTAGATAGGGCGAAAGGGGAGGAGGAGAGGGACAGACAGAGGGTGAGCAGGAGAGAGATAGAGAGAGAGAGGGGAGGGGAGGACGGATAGAGAGACGGGGGAGGAGGGAATATACGAAGAGAGGAGAGTAGAGAATTTGTGCAATATATGTGATGTACAGACACGTTGGCGAAGCCGTGAGTAGAAAGCTACTGGATTATGAAGCGGTTTGAATGAGTGTATGCAGGTAAGTATATATGATGTTCCACAGCTGCTAAACCACTGGATCGGTATCAACGAAACTTGGTAGATACTTTAGTTACTCTCTGGAAAGAAGCACTGCGAAGATAAGAACCACCTAACTCCCATAGTGGTTGGAGTGTGGGTGGGAAGCCATAAGAGGTAAACGGTTCGATAATGAGAGATATTAGTATCGGAGCCTTAATTTTCAGGATCCCTGTGCACAATGGTATCAATCTCGCAGGGCTCACACATCTAGAGGTAGAGGATCAGATTGAGGGTGGAACGACAGAGACGTATCGCTCTTTACATCATCTCAGGCGTCGGTTGACATTGTCTGCAGAAGCTTGTGGCTTATGAGGATCTGCCAGCTCGTTTTAACTGATTTTTTTAACTCCCTGCGCGCAGCCATTGTGCTAATTGGACTGCTGGTAGCAGTTTGTGACTCACGAGTGATTCGTTCCGCTGATTTCATGCGACTGTTTCAGCCACCATCTGCAATGCACGACGGCCCGTGTCCGTTGGTAGGTGAGGTCTGCCTGGCCTTGCTCTGGCTACAGTCGTTCCTACGCGTCTCCGCTTCACAGTCACATCACCAACAGTCCGTTTGGGCAGATTTAGAAGGGTTGCAATGTCCCTGGCGGATTTGTTGCTCAGGTGACGTCCAGTGACTGGTTCACATGTTCGAAGTCACTCTGCTCTCCTGACCGATCCATTCTGACCTTACTGCTTCTCTACTGACAAAAGAACACTCCCCGCCTCCCTTTATACCGGTGCGTGCGTCTCTCATAACATCAATAACACATTAAGCGACGGTGTCCAGATACTTTCGATCAGACTGTGTATGTGGTGACTGTTATGACTTAAAAACAGTATTTAGGGAAGAACGTGTGCTCCACTAGTATATAACCAGAGACTAGTTACGTAGCATGTTGTCTGGAATATAAAATATGAAAATTCCCTAGTTTTAAAAACTATGTACAAAATCACTGATTACTGTGAATTATACAGCTGTCAGTACTTGATATATTATTGGCAGTAGAGAACGAGGCCCCAGCCGGCGTATGAGAAAGCATAATACCTTTCTAGTTGACACATTTGATAGATATCTACACTGCTGAGCCAAAATATTATGATCAGTGCCCAACGCGAAACAGATTGACTCCTAATATTGTTGATGGCACGCAATGGTGTAAGGAAGCTCTATAAGAGCAGCAGAGATGAATGTGGAATCATTACAGCGCCTCAAATGCGGAAACCCACTAATACAAGCGACTTTGACAAACGGAAGATTCTTATGGCCAGTAGCCTGAAATCGAGCATTTTGGGGAGATGGGATGTTGTTAGCGTCCTATTGTCGTGAGTAGAGTTGCGCCCTACCAAAATTACAGAACCGTACAGTACATAAATGACGTAGTAAATGGTAGGACTAACGGTAATATTGGTAAAAAGAAGGAACGAAGATTAGGTTTAACGTCCCGTCGGCATCGAGGTCATGAGAAGCAGAGCACAAGCACGGATTGTGTCAAGGATGGGGAAGGAAATTGGCGGTGTCCTTTCAAAGGTACCATCCCGACATTTGCCTGGAGCGATTCAGGGAAATCACGGAGAGCTTACATCTCAATGGCCGGATGCGGGTTTGAACCGAATGTGGATCCAGTGCGTTGACCACTTCACCTCGCCACGTCACTCGGCGGTAGTATTGGTAGCGCTCACAGGGAAAGAAACCTACATGAATGTATGAGAGAGAGAAAATGGGAGCCAACGGCTTCTCTTTGCTTGTTTATTTTGCACGTACTTAGACCTGTACAGTGTTCAGTGTTAGTCCAGTGTATATTTTGTATCCTCACAAAATACGTTTTATAAATAATAAAAATTTGTTGATCACATAACTTCCGTGCTTTTTTGTAACCAAAGCAATTACTTTTGATGCAAGTACGGTTTACAAGCGCGAACACAAAAAAATTTATATAATTATTTACGATAATGATGTAGGGTGAAACAGTGAATTAAAATTGGTACCAGCGCAGGATGCAAACCCAGGTGTCCTGCTAACTAGGAAGATGTTCTAACCGCTACACAACAGTTTATTGCAGTTACCGTAGCTGCACAGATTACACCAGTGCACCTCCCTCCCCAACACAAATCCAGTTCACACCTCAGCTCATTGCTATGTGTGTAATGATGGCCTACACCTCAGGTGTAGGTGCTGTATTAATCGTATACAATTGATATTCTTGAGACATATGAAGGTGAGATTCAAAATGTCTCAGGAATATCAACTGTATATGATTTACATAATTACTGTCGTTATAATGCAGTCAACAGAAAATTATTTATCGTCATTAAAGGTAAGTTTTCTATTATTACTTACAAGTGCAAAAGTTGTTTATGAATAACAGAAACATGTTTTACATTAGCTGACGAAGTATTATAGCAATGTTTGATATGTTTTTGTTCTAAGATTTTTTAAATTTCACTCTTTTATTAAGGAAATTGCATTTTCTAGCATTCTGTGATAAATTTGCACTGTTCCTAAACTTGTACAACAACATCCCTATGTTTCACGTCACAGATCAACAATTTTCGAATAAAACCTGAACTAAACATTGACAATTTCATTTTTGCTATAAATACTGCCTATTTTTGTCAAACAGACTGCAGGATAACTATGTAGGACAAAAATGTTCCGTCAGTTACGCCGTCCTTTATGCAATCCTCAGTTTCTCGCCACTTCACCTCTTCCGGTTCCTAGAGGAATCTGGTAAGACACTGACCGCTATGCAAACAAAACGCTCGAAATTAGATAACGCCCGATTTCGACACTTCTAACTGCCGACTGATTTTTACACAAATTATACGTAATCTTTTGATATCTGTATTTTCGATTACCAGATGATTCATGTAACTACAGCAAAAAATGAATGAAAATGAGATATACGACGAGAAATATGGCCTCTATGCCAGAATGAGATTTTCACTCTGCAGCGGAGTGTGCGCTGATATGAAACTTCCTGGCACGTTAAAACTGTGTGCCGGACCGAGACTCGAACTCGGAACCTTTGTCTTTCGCGGGCAAGTGCTCTACCATCTGAGCTACCCAAGCACTTGCCCGCGAAAGGCAAAGGTCCTGAGTTCAAGCCTCGGTTCGGCACAGTTTTAATCTGCCAGGAAGTTTCATGGACTCTATGCTTTACCTCCGAGTCTGACAATGATTCACTTTATTCAACTATTTATTTACTTTAGAGTTAACCACAGTTATAGGCTATTGTTGTGACTAGTTTTGCACATACACTGGCCGTCTTCATTGTCTTCATTAACGAAAAATCGTGAGAAGAATGTATTGTGGAAACAGGACAAGATTAAAAGCCTGTTTTGTGATTAGCTTTGGAAAAATAAAAATAATTATGCAATAAATGACAATTATGTTGCTCTATGGGCATTAAGTAATTTTGTTTTCCAGATCTTTGGTTCATTTTCTTGGTAACTAGATGGTACCCCGCATCAGTCCCGTACACGTATACATTTAAGGACGTTTTGTAGGTGAGTGGTGTGGAGGAACTGCGGGGAGAGTTTCCGCACAGTCCGTTCCATTCTGTGTCTTTGGAAGTTAATGTGTGGAGCCGTCAATAACGAAACGCAGCAAGGGAAACTCGTTTGCGGCAGCACTTGCGCCAGAGACGAAGCGATGGTCTCGGACACCGTCAGCCCGCCCTCCGAAGCCTACGGTCAGTCAGCGGAGCTCCTCTGTGGTAGCGAAAGAATAACGCGGCCTTCAGCCGTCGTGTCGTGTTTCTATTTGGCACATTCTTGTGGACCCCTCCCCTGAACTCTTTTGTGTTACTTTTCCGGTGTTCCTATGAGTCTTGGTACACCCTATGAGTACAGGACAGTGAGAAACGAATATTGCGACTACAGATGGCTGTAGCAATTTAATACACTGCGATAAATCGATAAGAATTACAGATGATATCAAAGAAAGTTCTTTTCGGTTGGGAACGTGAACAAAACGTAAGGGAAATTCTGCGAGTGATGGAAGAAATGCGGAATTCGTTATGGGAACATTTCCGCTCCAGCCGCTATAGTTTCATGAAGTCACGACAGAAGGCGGCCCTATATGCAGCCTTCAAAACGACCTCTGTAACAGAGGTGCGTTCCAAGCAGAGAGCCGTCATAGAGTTTCTTTTGGCGGGAAACACAGTATCGCAGATATTCATAGGCGCTTGCGGAATGTCTACGGAGACATGGAAGTGGACAAAAGAACTCTGAGTAGTTGCGCTTGGCGTCTATCATCATCGTAACAAGGTCGCAAAAACCTGTCCGATCTCTCATATGCTAATCAGCCGGACACAGCTACGCCTCTTTCAATGCTGGAACGTGCGGACACTCTCATTGGAGGTGATGGACAGATCACAATCAGACACTTCGCTGCACAAATTGACGCCCCTTCGGTAGTTCTGGGCCAACGGCCTTGCCGCGGTGGTTACACTGATTGCCGTCAGATCGCTGAAGTTCAGCGCTGTCGGGCTGGGCTAGCACTTGGTGACCATCCGGGCTGCCGAGTGCTGTTGGCAAGCGGCGTCAACTGAGCCCTTGTGAGGCAAACTGAGGAGCTACTTGACCGAAAGTACCGGCCCTGGTCTCGTAAACTGACGTACGACCGGGAGAGCGGTGAGCTGACCACATGCCGCTCCATATCCGCATCCAGAGACGCCTGTGGAGTTAGGATGACACGGCGGCCGGTCGGTACCGTCGGGCCTTCCAAGATCTGTTTGGACCGAGTTTTGGTAGTGCTGAAACACTCGTCCATCACTTAGGGAACTCCAAGTTGTGTGGTAACTGGGTCCTTCATCACCTGACAGAATACGATAAAGAGCAACAAAGGACCATCTGTGCCGAATTACTTGAGCGTTACGCGACTGATCGCCACAATTTTTTGTCGAACGTCATCACAGGCCGTGAAACATGGGTTCATTTCTTCGAACCGGGAAGAAAACGGCAATCGATGGAGTGGAACTACACTATTTATCCTCCCTACTAAAGCTCAAAGCCCCCTCAGCCGGTGAAGTCATGACGACGGTCCTCTGGGACTCTGAAGAGGTTATTCCGTTTGATTCCATCCCTCATGGTTGAACGATAAACTCTGGTATGTTGAGCTAGCCTCAGGAAATGAGGAAACGACTTGACCGTGTTCATCGTCACATAATTGGAAACGAAATTCACCTTCTGCACGACAACGCAGGCCCCACAAAAGTCTGCGCATCCGAAAGTAGCCACGAAACTTCAGTGGACTGTTCCTCCTCATCCACCCTACAGCCCGGATCACACACCTTCCAACCCCTAACTGTTTAGCCCAATGGGGGATGCACTGCGCAGGCAGCAGTACGTGGATGATTGGGGCGGGGGATTGTTAATGCGGCTGACATTGGCTCCGACGTCGACCAGTAGAGTGGTACCATTTGGGCATCACGCCATTCCAACAACGTGGCGTAAGGCCGTCGCATAGAGTCGAGATTATGTTGAAAAATGTGGTTTTGTAAGCAAAAGAGTGGCAAGCAGCATGGTGTATTGGAATCCTGAGTAAAACCAACCTGCTTTCAGGAGAAAAATGTGTTGTACTTCTTATTGAACGCCCCTCGTATTTCAAAAGCAAATCTGGAGTCACCGACACGACCCCATTACAAATCCACCTTTTGAATTCTGGTATTGATTTTCAGGAAAGAGACACATGCGTAAGATCTTTCACATGACCTCATATGAACAAATCCATTGGTGTAAGGATTGGAGATCTAGGTGGCCAAGAGCTGAACAGACCGTCTTCATGTCCAGTACGATCCATTCTATTGTTTTGAAGATGTGCGACTCTCCAGACGACGGTGTGCTCCACATCGATGAAATATGGAACCCGCGTAACCAAATTAGTCCAGTCAATGAAGGAAAATTAGGGGAATAAATCGTGTAGTCGCAAATTTTTGCAGTGTTAGAACGGAATGACATGTACAACATATTAAAAATCGTTATCAGTGGGGTGTGAGCGATAGAGTGGGGGAGGAGAGTGGGGGGGAGTTTTAAGGTCACTTTTTTATGTTTTTCTCTAATAACTCGAAAACCGTGGCTTCTACAAAGAACGTTTTTCAGCAATAAATGAAACTACATTAAATTTCCTACAAAAAGGGCCCCATTCAGTTTTTCACGCTAATCCCTTCTTCATAGGTCTGCAAACTGAAGGTCGAGCAGTGTGTACACTCCCGGTGTACCCCACCACGTCACAAGCAGCGACTGCTGGTTGTTTCACATAAATCACAGGTGACACAGTGCGCAGACGTGCCCGGGAAGTGCCACGCAGATCTACGTGGGCTCCCGCACGCTGTTCTACACTGCTAGAGGTGGAAACTGATCCTCAGTCATCCCCGTACGGCAGCTGTAATGTTCTTCCGAGAAAGCCAGCTTACCCACCATGGCCACTGCTTGCTTTCTGATTTACAAACAGACTAAAGCTCCCCAGTATTTTTTGTCTAATTCTCTCATGCGAGAATGTGTTTATCACAGCTAAGGGCAGTAGAGTCATAGTACTGGATAAATTGTGTAACAACATGGAAAGGGGGGGGGGGGAGTAGAAGCGCGATGGAAGGTAGGTCGCCGGACTGATCCATCCACTTTCCTGCTTCGTAGGCCTGCAAACTGGAGGTCGAGCAGGTGATTCCCCACTCCATCTACCCAACTACGTCACTAAAGGTTGTTTCCCAAAGTTACACGGACACTTCACGGCGCACCATATGAGTCACTGGCGACGCAGCGTGCAGGCATCTCCGGGGGCTGTTTATTTTGCGCAAAACGCGTTAGCACTACATGGAACACAGATGTAAGCCACTAATAATACTAACGCAACTAATGCATCGGGACAGAGTCTACGTAAATTTTCGCACGTTGATCTATACTGCTAAAGGGGAACTTGATCCTTAGTCATCGCCATACGGCCGGCCGCTGTGGCCGAGCAGTTCTAGGCCCTTCAGTTCAGAACTACGCGGCTGCTACGGTCGCAGGTTCGAATCCTGCCTCGGACATGGATGCGTCTGATGTTAGGTTAGTTAGGTTTAAGTAGTTCTAAGTCTAGGGGACTGATGACCTCAGATGTTAAGTCCCATAGTGCTCAGAGCCATTTGAACCGTTTCATCACCGTACGGCATCTGCAATGTTCTTCCGGGAAAGTCAACTGCCCCATCTTCAGCACTACTTGCTTTTAAGTTTAAATATAGCCGATACCTCTCCAGTATTTCTTGTCCAGTTCTGTAAAAATGAAATAAGACGATTGTGTGGCATTAATGGCTCTGAGGCCCCTTCTGCGGAAGTTCGGCCGCCGGGTTGCAAGTGTTACTTGACCTGACGCCACATTAGGCCACTTGAGCGTCGGTGATGACGGAATGTTGATGAGGACAACACAACACCTCCTAGTCCACGGGTGAAGAAAATCTCCAACGCGGCCGCGAATCAAACGCAGACTTACTTCGTGGCAGGCAAACAAGTTGTCAGTCAGCTAAACGGGCTGACTCCCGTTCTTTTATGGGTTAGACAAAATAAAGTCACTGAGATTACGTACAGGAAACATTTTCAGTTTGTTGAGTGTCTGCTTACTTGTTGTTGCTACGTGACCTGTTATGTAAAATACGTTCCAATGCGTTTAATTTGTAAGCACGATTTGATTGATTGGTGTATGTGGTACCTTGCTAACTAGTTTTAAAGTTCTGTATTTGTGCTTTAGTCACTTGGTGTTGAATTAATGAGTCACCAAAAAGTTACTTCACTTTACCTCCATTAACTGTGTTATGGTAGACTGCAGAAGTCTCTTCGACTCAGGAATTGCTGGCGCTTGTAGAGTGGGATGCGATGGTTGGTACCACTTACCACTCATTCATAGAACATCTTCCAAGATGGGTGTGGAAACGTCCGATGAAAGGGGACTGATCGTGTTCAAGTCTAGAATAGTAATCTGCTGTAATGCACTGCTAGAGATACTTAGAAACATCTGACGTTGTTTAACATCTAGCTGACTCACTTCTGTTGCAGAGGGAGACAATGTAAGCCGCTGCGTCTCTTCAGATTTTGGTAAAGCTAAGGGTGGGGTGATGCGTTTGATACCCTCGTCCTGTGAACGTTATTCCAGACAGTGGTAGTGCAGACAATGGAATCGACGTTGTGGAATACATACTGATAACATGTTACACTTGGAAAGGCTCTTCAGTAGGATAGGCAATTGAGACCTCTAGCTGCTGAGCATTTTTACGTAACAGCTCACTGAACTGCTGCAAATAAGTATTCAAATAAGTATTCACTTAATAACATGAAACTACATAAACACGAGCTCACTTCATTTAAAGATAAATATTAATTCTGTGCCGTTAGAGGAATAAACTGCGTTTATTTCACCACCTGCAATGCGGAAACTGTTACTCCTTAAGAAAACATATCTTGTTGGAAATTTCATGTTGTTTAATTTTTTACTGGAAAATATTTTCGCTAGAAGCGGTGATTTTCGAGTTATTCGAGAAAAAACATAAAAAAGAGTCCTTTAAACGTCTCCCACCCAGCGCTCACACTACACGGTCAGGATGTTTAGTGTGATGTTCAGTACACTACGTCCTAGCATTGCAGAAACGCATCTAACCGATTTTCCCCCTTTAGCGGCCTTGTTTGGTCTTCCTTGACTGGGCTGTATACCGAGATAAATGTTTACTGAAACACGTCGTTCAGTTTTCACAACAAGCACAAAAATGACCGAATTCAGAAGTAGGGATGCATTGTATTTTTATGCAGCACTTCTAGTAAAAACTCACTGGGTCAGAAGTACATTATGCTTAGAAAAATAAATGTGTTTATGAAAAAAGTCAGGCGCTATACATCACGGAGTCGTTAAACAAAACTGTCCCGTAGTCGATTAGTATAGTAAATGCTGGAGAGCCTGGGTGTGTTACTGTTTTCAGACTGGATAAATCTGTTACACTGTTCTGAGATGTTGACAATATTCTTAGACTTATCGCTGCAACTAAAAGAAGAACCAAAAGTTAGCTTTTAACGACTCGTAAATGACGAGATGCACAGAGACAGAGCTGGGCATCTGTATCTTCATCTGTCCTCCGCAAGCTATCTTATGGTGTGTGGAGGAGGGCATTTTGCTTACAAACATCACTTCGCCGATTTCCTGTTCCTGCTACGAATACTGCATGGGAAGAATGGTTGACTGTAAGACACTGTGCGTGCTCGAATATCTCTAACATTACCTTCACGGGCTTTTCGCGAGATACACACAGGAAGAAGCAATATAATGGCTGAATGTTTTAGGAGCGTAAGCTACTGGAATTTTAATAGTAAATCATACCCTTATAGAGTTTGCTTGTCTTGCAGCGTCAGTACTGAAATTGAAAGAGCATGTCCGCTAGTCTTTCGTGCTTAAAAAACGAATCTGTAGCGAAACGTGGTGTTCTTCTGTGGCTTTTGTCTGTTTGCTGGATCAATTCTATCTGGTACAGGTCCCACACCGACGAGCAGTATTCAAGTTCCGGTAAAACAAGAGAATGAAAGCCGCCGCCTTCGCTTGTGGACCGCACTCACTGACGATTCTTCTAGTAGCTCTCAGTCCGGCATCTGGTCATCTTCAGATGGTCGGCGCCATTTGGGACGGTGGCAGAAGTCTGGGGACCGGCCGAACGACGTGTGGGGACGCGTGCTGCTTCCGCACAGAGCAGACGCAGTCCGAGCGCCGACTCTGGACCTTGCCTCGCACGTGTTGCACCCAGTAACACTTTTGAACATGGCTGCTTTGGTTGTCCAGTGTTATGGCGTGGTGAGGCATATTGATGAGTGGGTGCGGTGACCAATAAAATTTTGGAACACGGTACGCTCACTAGTCAACGTTACTGTGACACTTTTACCATTTATGTGTAAAGCAAGGTGTGATGCTGACGTCTAGCACAGAAAGTGTATCTTTATATTTACATGAGCTATATTCTCGGACGATCGTGCCATAACTACAGGAACACTTTTATTTTCAGACAAAAGTGCCGTCCGTCAATGTTTTTGCACCCTTTCACAAATGATGTGTAAGTGGTACAGCTTGCGGCCTACATACAGTTGATTTGCAAGGTTACGTAGCTCGGCGACCGCTGTATCCACGGAACACACGTTGGGTGCTTCCTACGTGTGTGATTGGTTGGATCGGTGTTGGGCGATGATGACCTCGATGTTGAGCGCCCATCAACCCCAACACACACACACACACACACACGGATCGGTGTTCCGCGAGAGTTCATGTAAAATCGTTTGCATACTTTGTATCGTTTTACGCTGAAACGAGGATCTTTCCCAGGGCAGGAATCGGAAAATACAGCACACATCACGCACAGATGCGAAGTTTACCACTCCATCGTTAATGGTGCAGCGAAACCGGACTCTCCGATGAGCAGAGTTCAAACTTTTTTATCACTGCTAAAGGCTGTCTGTGATTTTTGTAAATATGAATTTGTCAGGGGAGTTTCTTGACCATTTTCTTGCTCGATATCCTTATCCACTACGAACTTCTACTCCTTCTCAGATGACCTAATCATCAATAAATCGTTAAATTACA